>NW_026616618.1:0-23272 GCF_000801105.2 Raphanus sativus | reverse complement strand
ATAACAAACTTGATGATTCAATGGATGGCAATGAATAGATGTGGATATGGATCTAAGTTGCTTGTTCGAATAAACAACTCAACAAAGACAAAGAGATGGTTGATATGGTGAGGTTTGATTGATTCACACACAACCAAAGATGGATTCGAGGTGTAACCACAAGTTCTATGATGAGGAACTTGATATAACACGATTTGCTCTCAAGAATGCTTCTCACAACTCTCAAAAGGCTTAGTAGTTGCTAGGGGCAACTGATCTCAATACATTTATGATTGTTCTTACACTTGAAATGTTATTGAGCTTGTTGTGATTGGATGCTTTGCCTTAAGAACTGATGCACCTTTGGGATAATGTATCAGGTACCTTAGTGGAGCTCTCTGAAGTAGAAGCTGGTGGTCCCTAAGCCCTTTCAAGATGGCGAGTAGTCAGAAGAGAGGGGGAGACACAACCGGCCTAAAGAAGAGTTCCGAGATGTTGGTGTGTGCAAGTTTATGGAGTTCATCCTTGCAGCACAAGTCAGGCCATGATCCAGAGTCTAAGGACTCCACCATGAGTTATCTGAGTTCCTTAGACTCACTGGCCAATCCCCAAGCTGTGTTGAACTCTACTCTTTTTCCCTTGCAAAGTTTTATCCCATGAGGTTTTCTTTGCAAGGTTTTTAATGAGGGAGCTTCTTCATAGTTCCAAGCTTGCCCAAGGATCTCCTATGGTCAAGCTTGAGGGGGAAGTGTTGAATGAAGAAGGAAGAAGCAGTGCTGAGAGTGATCAAGACGACTTGTGCAAAGTTGGTGCAAAAGAAATAATGCCCAAAGTATGCACAAGGAAGATCATGAATCAAACAGTATCCGGATCATTGCTCTGAATCACCAAGAGGGAAATGTGCAAGATCAGTATCAAGATCAAGAATGTGCATTATCAGGGCAATGATCAAGATGGTGCAAAGTCAGGGAGTTCCTGTCGAAAATAATTCAGAGAGTGATAGAAGAGTTGGCGCCAAGCAATGGTTTGAATTCAAAATGTGATCACATGTGAGGCAAAGAGCTGTTAGGACCTGTCAACATCTCCACCAGTCTGCTGCATCTCTGTCCCTTGTCTTCTTCCAGAAATAATAGTTTATTGTTTCCCTAGGATAATAATAGTTTAAGAGATTGTTATTTTATTGATTAGGGTTGCTGTGTGTGTTTGGCTATATAATGCCTTCTTGTATCACGAAATTGCTTAAGGAGAGGAGTTCTCTCACTTCAGTAAACTCAGTTCTAAGTCTAATTCTCTCTGGTTACTCTTTACTCTTCAGCAACATTCTCCTTGATTCTCCTTTACTCTCGCCATTCTCTTACTCTTAAACTCTCTCATACTCTGTTACTTCATCATTCTCACATCATATTCTCTCAATTCTCACATGGTATCAGAGCTCCAAGCTCTTGAGAACCTATAAAGCTTCCGCAAAACATTTCTTTTTCATATTTTTCTCTAAAACTCTGTTTCTGTTCATCCTTGTATCTTCTGGTCTAAAGCTGTTCCAGGAGGGAATAGACTCACCAGAACTTAAGATAAAGGAGAACTTTAGTTTCTGGAACTCAGGAAGGCTTCAGCTCAGTCCAGCAAGCCTCATCAAAGTCCAGTTTCAAGCTCTGTTCTTGCAAAACCAGTGGGTGCCATCTATTATCCACTGGTCCAAAACTCTTCATGGAGAAACCAAGAAGCATGGCGGTTTCTGTGGTGTTAAAGGGGTCAAATTACCTTCACTGGTCCAGGCTGATGAAGACAGCACTTGGAGGGCGTGGTTTGTGGGAGCACTGTGTACAAGAAGCTCCAAAGCAAACCGGCAGCAAATGGAAGCAAGAAGACCTCCTGGTCTTGTCTGTTCTCCAAAGCTCTCTCTCAGATCCTATTTTGGAATCTTATGCATACTGTGAGAGTTCTAAGGAGCTTTGGGAGACACTCTACAAGGTGTATGGCCACTCATCCAACCTCACAAGAGTGTATGAGCTCAAGAAGGCTGTAAATAACCTATCTCAGGAGGAGATGGAATTTACTGACCATTTTGGCAAGTTTAATTCTCTGTGGGGTGAGCTTGAGTCATTGAGGCCTTCTACAACAGATCCAACCATCATCCTTGAAAGAAGAGAGCAAGACAAGGTGTTTGGGCTTCTTCTTACCCTCAGCCCAATGTACACTGACCTCATTAAGCACATATTGAGGTCAGAGAAGCTTCCCACTCTGGATGAAGTGTGCTCTCAAGTCCAAAAGGAGTTTGGCTCACACGGCTTGTTTGGAGGAAAGGAGTCTCTTTCACTTTCAAACCAAGCATCCGCCAAGTACAAGAAGTCAGAGGAAGGTGGACTCAAGTGTGAGCACTGTCAGCGTGAAGGGCACATCAAGGAGAAGTGTTGGGATCTTAACCCACACCTCAAACCTGCCAAGTTCAGATGAACCAAGTCCATGGAGGTACAAGGAACTAGCTCAGGTTCCTTGAGTTGTAAGCTAACCTCCTGAACTTAATTTGAGCTTGTTGAATTTATTTAAATTGTGTCTGTGTGTGCTAGGCGAGTTGTTTAGCCTCTGTTATTGTCTTGTTGCATTGCTAGAGTTCTAGGAGAGTTTCCTGGCTTGTAGTGCATTCATGTTCTGTTTAAGGTGATTAGATGAGTTGTCTAGTCTCTGTGGCTGTTCAAAGTTTTCTTTTAAATTGCCTAAATGTCATGTGTTGATGAGTTATCATTCTTGTGCATTTAGAGAAGTTGGTGTGCATGGATTTGTTCTAAATGTGTGTTTAGCTTCTGTCCATTGCATTTGTTTTTAAACATTGGGATCAGACTTGATGTGGTATCAAGGTTTGATCCTAGTGTGTGTGGACTGATTCTTGTTGGAGTTTGAGTGATGTTTCAGGTACACAAGAGGTGATCTCTGCCCATCATCAAATCAATACAAAGAAGAAGTCTTAGCCCATGTGTTCAGAGCCTACACTTGGTGTATATTCCTGACCATGGAGAGACAACTTGTGTGTAGAACCGGTTGAATTAAGCGCAGCCTGTTTGGGTGTTGAGCTCCTGGTTCCAAGAGACACACAAGGAAGAGTTGTTTTAGGCAGTGGATAGGAGATAAGAGGAGGAGGAACTGGTTGACTTAAGCGCAGCTGTTGGGGTGATGCGCTCCTGGTTCTAGCTAAGTCTTGCTCACTTCCAAGCTTGGTCCATCCCTATACTCTCTGGATCAAGCTTGAGGAGGGGTAATGAAGAGAGCAATCCTGAAGATCCAACCGCCACAAGCCATTGGCAAGTTGTGGAGTTCACTCTTGCATCATAAACTAGATCAAAGAAGACTCAAGGCACTCACTGTCCCAAGCATGAGATTGAGCTTCCATGATCTAAGTGTTACTTTACCAAGTGGGGATTCAAGTGGAGTTCACTCCCCACCATACTGATGAAAGGGAAGCACCTTAAACTCATCTCAATACATTTATGATTGTTCTTACACTTAAAATGTTATTGAGCTTGTTGTGATTGGATGCTTTGCCTTAAGAACTGATGCACCTTTGGGATAATGTATCAGGTACCTTAGTGGAGCTCTCTGAAGTAGAAGCTGGTGGTCCCTAAGCCCTTTCAAGATGGCGAGTAGTCAGAAGAGAGGGGGAGACACAACCGGCCTAAAGAAGAGTTCCGAGATGTTGGTGTGTGCAAGTTATGGAGTTCATCCTTGCAGCACAAGTCAGGCCATGATCCAGAGTCTAAGGACTCCACCATGAGTTATCTGAGTTCCTTAGACTCACTGGCCAATCCCCAAGCTGTGTTGAACTCTACTCTTTTTCCCTTGCAAAGTTTTATCCCATGAGGTTTTCTTTGCAAGGTTTTTAATGAGGGAGCTTCTTCATAGTTCCAAGCTTGCCCAAGGATCTCCTATGGTCAAGCTTGAGGGGGAGTGTTGGAATGAAGAAGGAAGAAGCAGTAGCTGAGAGTGATCAAGACGACTTGTGCAAAGTTGGTGCAAAAGAAATAATGCCCAAAGTATGCACAAGGAAGATCATGAATCAAACAGTATCCGGATCATGCTCTGAATCACCAAGAGGGAAATGTGCAAGATCAGTATCAAGATCAAGAATGTGCATTATCAGGGCAATGATCAAGATGGTGCAAAGTCAGGGAGTTCCTGTCGAAAATAATTCAGAGAGTGATAGAAGAGTTGGCGCCAAGCAATGGTTTGAATTCAAAATGTGATCACATGTGAGGCAAAGAGCTGTTAGGACCTGTCAACATCTCCACCAGTCTGCTGCATCTCTGTCCCTTGTCTTCTTCCAGAAATAATAGTTTATTGTTTCCCTAGGATAATAATAGTTTAAGAGATTGTTATTTTATTGATTAGGGTTGCTGTGTGTGTTTGGCTATATAATGCCTTCTTGTATCACGAAATTGCTTAAGGAGAGGAGTTCTCTCACTTCAGTAAACTCAGTTCTAAGTCTAATTCTCTCTGGTTACTCTTTACTCTTCAGCAACATTCTCCTTGATTCTCCTATACTCTCGCCATTCTCTTACTCTTAAACTCTCTCATACTCTGTTACTTCATCATTCTCACATCATATTCTCTCAATTCTCACAATATACTCGCCAATGCAGTTGTGCCCTTCTAGGGGTCTTGAAACAAAGCAATACAAAGACTCGATACTTGGACCTAAGAAAGCATAGGCTAAACAATGCCTGACTCAAAGAAATGAAATAAAATGCAAACAAGACCCTGCATGATAACCATAGGATATAAATAAAATGTAATGAACTTACCATACTTACTTTGTGCGGAATGGGTTTGAAAGAAGTAGCCGTTGGAGAGGAGCCAAACTTGATCTTGTTCAACAGTTGTCGTTTGAGGCTTTGCTCTTCCTTCTTCAAAACTCACCGTATCACTTAGGGGAGATGGTAAATAAGGAAACCATTTTCTGCAAGGAAGAATGGACCATATGTTATCATCTCCTCTGGACCAACTGTGTATAACATAAGTTTCTTCTTTATTTGCTTCTCCTCCGGTTATATGTGAATTGATCCATGCGGTTTGTGATGGCTTCTAGCTTTGGTGTTGATGTTGCTCTTGATGAGAAGAACTTTCTATGGCTTTGTTAAAGCTAGCAGCAACACCTCTAGTTCCTGATCTTGTCCTTGGAGCTTGTCTAAGTGTGGGGATGTTGATGTCGTGGGTTCTATGTCCTCATCATTCTCTCCCTCTTGAGAAGGTTCTGACCTCAGAACAGTTTCATCTGCATGAAAGTAAGATAAATCTGACACATTGAAAGTAGAAGAAACATTAACTCAACCGCAGCTCCAATTGATAGGCATTGTCATTGATCTTCTTCAAGACTTTGAATGGGCCATTCTCCTCTTGGTGCGAGCTTGGACTTCCTCTGCTTTGGAAACCTCTCGGACCTCATATGTAACCAAACCCAATCTCCTGGTTCAAATGAACCTCCTTTCTTTCCCTTGTCACCTTGCTTCTTGTTGTGCTCATTTGCTTCCTAGGTTCTCTTTAACCTTCTGGTGGATTTTCTTCATAAGTTCAGCCTTAGTCTCACCATCAGTACTCACCATTTGATCCTTTTGTGGTAGAATAGGAGAGAGATCTGAAGGAGTCATTGGCTTAAGACCATACACCAATCTCAAAGCGTGTGAAAGTTTAGTAGCTGAATGAGGAACTCTATTATAAGCAAATTCAATGAAAGGTAAACAATCAAGCCAATTCCTCAAGTTCTTACCAACCGTGGCTCTCAAGAGAGTGGATAGAGTGCGGTTAACAAACCTCAGTTTGTCCATCAGTTTGAGGATGGCAGTGGTAGAGAACAATGCATCTTGCGCATAGCTTTCTCAACATCTCTTCTCAAGTGTGGCCAATAGAAGTGTTCTGCCACTTACTCAAGGTTTTGTCACGTCCAAAGTGTCCCATAAGCCCACCACCATGTGCTTCTCTCAAGATCAAGTCTCGCATGGAACCTTGTGGGATACACAAACCTCTTATTCTTTAAATAGAACTCATGTCATTGCTGATAAAGATCCAATGCTGCTTGCTTGCATTGCTTGTAGATGTCTCCAAAGTCTGGATCTTCTTGGTACTGCTCTTTGATGTGTTCAAAGCCCATTACCTTGGCTTCCATCAAAGATATAAGCGCATGCCTTCTTGACAAAGCATCAGCTACAATGTTCTCCTTTCCTTTCTTGTACTTGTGATATAAGGAAAAGATTCCACAAACTCTAGCCACCTTGCGTGCCTCTTCTTCAGGGTAGTTTGTCCTCTCAATTACTTGAGTGTCTTGTGGTCAGTGTGGATCACAAACTCCTTAGAGAGTAGATAGTGCTGCCAAGTCTCCAATGACCTCACCTAGTGCATATAACTCTTTATCATAGGTAGGATAGTTGAGTGTAGCTCCATGTAACTTTCACTGAAGAATGCTACTGGCTTTCCTCCTTGAGTCAACACTGCTCGAATACTGTCCCTGATGCATCACATTCAATCTCAAAAGTTTTTGTTAAAATCAGGTAAGACTAAAACAGGAGCATTAGTTAAACTATCTTTGAGGTTTTGAAAGCCTCATCCTGTTCACTTCCCCATTGTTGAAAGCCACATCTTTCTTGATTACTGAAGTTAATGGGGCTGCTATTGGTGCTGAAGTCTCGGACAAATCTTCTATAGAAGCTTGCTAGTCCATGGAAACTCCTCACATGACCTATTGTAGTTGGCGTGGGCACTCTTTGGTACTGCTTTTGATCTTCTCTTCATCCACCTTAGACCCTGTGAACTAACAACAAAGCCTAGGAAAACTAGTTGATCAGTGCAAAAGGTACATTTTCTTGAGATTAGCATAAAGATGCTCTTGGCGCAAGGTCTCCAAAACCTTTTCAAGATGAATAAGATGATGCTGTCTAAGCTGTTGCTATAGACTAAGATATCATCAAGAGTACAACTACCAAACTTACAGATGTACTCCCTTAGAACATGGTTCATGAGGCGCATGGAAAGTGCTTGGAGCGTTGGTAAGACCAAATGCATGACTAGCCATTCATAGAGACCTCTCTTGGTCTTTGAAAAGCAGTCTTCCACTCATCTCCTTCTTTCATTCTTACCTGGTGATAACCACTCTTCAAATCTATCTTTGAGAAGATAGTGGCACCACTGAGTTCATTCTAGCATGTCATCTAGTCGTGGGATTGGGTGTCTATACTTGATGGTGATGTTGTTTATGGCTCGGCAATCAACACACATCCTCCAAGTCCCATCTTTCTTTGGCACTAGAAGAACTGGAACTGCACAAGGACTTAGGCTTTCTCTTATGTATCCCTTGTCCATCAAGTCTTTGCACTTGTCTCTCCAATTCTTTGGCTTCCTCCGGATTGACTCTATGGCTGGTCGGTTCGGCAATGGAGCTTCTGGTACTGAGATCAATCTGGTGTTCTATCCCTCTTATTGGTGGTAAGCCAGCAAGAATATCTTCTGGAAAGATATCAGGGAACTTCTCAAGTAGTTGCACAACTTCTGGTGGGAGTTCTTGATCTTTATAATCTGTCAAAACACCTTCCTTAAAGATCATTAGTAGCACCTGTGTTTTGTTCTCTAAAGATTTCAAAACTTTTAGATGGGACTAATATAGAGATTAGTCTTACTTACCTTGTTTCCTTTGCTCATATCCTTTTGCAAGTCAAAGACTTGTTGTGGAGTTAAAGGAGCTAGGTTGTGCTTGCGGTTGTTGTGAGTGAAACTATAGTAGTTGGTGCGTCCATTGTGTATGGTCTCTGTTGGAATTCATGAGTGTTTGTCTCATGTCAAGAGAGTATTCAGTTAATTTGTAACTGAATCCTTCAACCCATACAACAGGAACTCACCTCTACAATGGAAGAGACAACCAACTGGTGGTTGAATCCTCCTAAACAGCCTCTACACTATAACCAAGATCCTAGACAGTAAAACTGGTTATGTGTGGCAAACAATCTCTAGTTTGAATCTATCCTTCTGCAGTAACACAACACTTTGAGTTTGTGTACTTAAGATGAAAAGGATTTAGAATCAGTAATCTAGAGCTTAAGAAAAGAAGAAGAAGAGTTTAGAGTGAGTTTTACAAGTATTAGGCTGCCTTAAGAGAAAGAGAGTTAAGGCAGCCTCTAAACCATAACTCTAAACTCCTTACATTGTGAATATTGTTTAGACACAAGCAAGGGAGAGAGAGCCACGAAATTTAGACTGAGAACTTGTATTGATACTGGATAAATGTTACAATAGGTGGTGAAGTCTTTAAATAGACAATCACAAGAGTAAACAATTATTAAACAGGAAAACATAAAACAAATAATTTTTGTAGGGAATGAGATGATGCCAAAGGAGATACAGCCAAGGTTCTGGCTCATCCAGGAAGAGTAGAAAGAGACAGGAGAGAGGTTGTCACAGCCTGCTTGACTGAAAGTGACAGGCCAGTTGCTTCTCCAAAGCAACCCATGTGACTTCTTCTTTTCAAATTCAAACCAGCCTCTCTTATTTAAATTCAAACATGTTTGTTGACTTCTCAAAGTGTTTCCCACGTCCATATTAGTCTCCACAACTCTTTCCTTGCCTTGCAAGTCAGGTTAGGTCAAGTGGTAGCTTGTGGAGAAAGTCTGTACAAACAGAATCAAATTGGCTTCTCTGTTGAACTCTCCTTTGATCATCAACCAGCTTCTTCTTCTGGTCATTCCTTTATTTATTTCAACACCCCCCCTCAAGCTTGACCATAGGAGATCCTTGGGCAAGCTTGGAACTAAGAGTACTTGCCTCATTAAAAACCTAAGTGTGGAAAACCTCATGGGATAAAACCATCACTTAGGGAAAAGAGTGCAACTACCCTCAGCCTAGGGATTGGCCAGTGAGTTTATGAGCCTTATGATCATATTGAGGACTCATAAACTCTGGATCATGGCCTTTCTTCAATGGCAAGCAGGCACCAATGCCTTCCTTGCTTCACACTCAAAACTGCTTGGAAACTCTTCATGTGGCTGGTTCTTTGTCTCCCCCTTTCTTCTGACCTCCTGCCATCATCAAAGGGTTTGATCCACGACCAGACTCTGTTCATGAGCTCCAAGTACCTGATTCATACAATGCACAAACACATGCATCAATTTCTCAAGGGGCAAACCTATTCAAAACAGAATAAGTATAGTTTTAGGTACTTCCCTTGCATAAGAAGAATGGACATTGGCTTCTCATATTAACACCCCTCCTCAAGCTTGACCTGAGAATGAGATTATGTGGTCAAGCTTGGAAGATGAGAGCCAATGCTGATAACCAATGCCTTGAGACCACAAGCTTCATCAACCAGGTACAAGCACACATGCTATGGGCTGATTCATAGCTTCCCAACTGAAGGTAACTGTTCTAACTTCATATAGAAGCTGATCCATAGCTTCCCAACCAGAAGGTAACTGTTCTAACTCCATGCCTTGGGCTGATTCATAGCATTCCAATCAGCTTGACTCTCCACCTGATCTTCTTGTCAAGTAGTCTCTGATGGCCATCTGTTCTAACACCAAGTTGTTGCTGTCCTTGTTGAATTCTTCTTGTAGTGGCTTCTAGACAGGCCATGGAAGCTCATTTACAGCCCCCCTCAAGCTTGAATCCGAGTATAGGGGAGGAGACAAGCTTGATATGAGCTTTTAAGCCTCCTGGTCTACTCATAAATTATTTCTCCATGGTCAGGAATATGCATCTTGTGCAGGCTCTGATCAACATGGGCAATCTGTCAAACCAACACTAAGACAAGCATCAGTAGACAACAAGAGACCAGAACATTGGTTTTCACCAAGTCTGATCTTTAATAAACACACAATTTAAATAAGCAATGGACAGATATCTTCATGATTCTATCCTAGCAACACTCTCTGAATCATAATCAACAAGACTAAGCATTCAGGCAACAAGAGAATTTATTTTCCTAAGGGCAGAAGCAAGATAATTCTTTTAAGACATCTTAACTTCAACAGTTTAACAACCTTAGGCAGTTTCTAAACAAGATTGTGAGAATAGAGAATTAAGTAACCAGAGAATAAGTAGAGTGTGGAGAATGATGTAACCATAGTATTAGTAGCCAGAGAATGGGAGAATGATGGAGAATATGTAACCTGAGAATCAAGAGAGTTAGAAAAGAGAGAAAAGAGAGTTTGCTCAAGAGTTCTAATGGACAGAGTTTTGCTCTGTTTTCTTGAGTTTTGCAGAAGCATTAACAGCCAGGAGCAACCAATACTCCTCATGAGTTTGGTGCTTTAGTAGCTGAAACCCAATGGACCATTGACAATTAATTTGCTCACTGATCTTAGAAAAGTACCACTGGAATAACTCATGAACTGATGTTTTCCAGGGCTTGCAACAAGAGAACCATCAGAATAACACATAAACAAGTGTTTTCTATGGCTCACACAACAAAGACACCAATGGATCAAAACAGTTTGTCCACTGGTCAAATATTTTTAAAACATTTTTCAGAATCAGATTACTCAAGAATCTGTTCAAAAACATTTTTCAGAATTTTTTTTTAAAGTGATTTCAAGATGCAAGAATAATCTTTTCTCCCTCCCTCAGGCTGGTAAGAACATATTTCAGTCTTTCATCCAAACCTTAAATAATGAGGAGATCAAGGGGAGAGTCATTGATTTAAAAAAAAACATTTAAAGATTGCATCCTGAATTTTGAAAAACATACTTCATCTAACCTCTCTACTGCTCATGTTTTGAATCCTAGCCACACAGCTCATCAAAAACAATTTCAAAGAGAGAGAGAGAGAGCTTCAGGATGAAGTAGAACAGAGTGAGTTCAGCCCAAGAGAGCAACCATGCTCTGATACCATGTTGGAATTCATGAGTGTTTGTCTCATGTCAAGAGAGTATTCAGTTAATTTGTAACTGAATCCCTTCAACCATACAACAGGAACTCACCTCTACAATGGAAGAGACAACCAACTGGTGGTTGAATCCTCCTAAACAGCCTACACTATAACCAAGATCCTAGACAGTAAACTGGTTATGTGTGGCAAACAATCTCTAGTTTGAATCTATCCTTCTGCAGTAACACAACACTTTGAGTTTGTGTACTTAAGATGAAAAGGATTTAGAATCAGTAATCTAGAGCTTAAGAAAAGAAGAAGAAGAGTTTAGAGTGAGTTTTACAAGTATTAGGCTGCCTTAAGAGAAAGAGAGTTAAGGCAGCCTCTAAACCATAACTCTAAACTCCTTACATTGTGAATATTGTTTAGACACAAGCAAGGGAGAGAGAGCCACGAAATTTAGACTGAGAAACTTGTATTGATACTGGATAAATGTTACAATAGGTGGTGAAGTCTTTAAATAGACAATCACAAGAGTAAACAATTATTAAAACAGGAAAACATAAACAAATAATTTTGTAGGGAATGAGATGATGCCAAAGGAGATACAGCCAAGGTCTGGCTCATCCAGGAAGAGTAGAAAGAGACAGGAGAGAGGTTGTCACAGCCTGCTTGACTGAAAGTGACAGGCCAGTTGCTTCTCCAAAGCAACCCATGTGACTTCTTCTTTTCAAATTCAAACCAGCCTCTCTTATTTAAATTCAAACATGTTTGTTGACTTCTCAAAGTGTTTCCCACGTCCATATTAGTCTCCACAACTCATTCCTTGCCTTGCAAGTCAGGTTAGGTCAAGTGGTAGCTTGTGGAGAAAGTCTGTACAAAACAGAATCAAATTGGCTTCTCTTGTTGAACTCTCCTTTGATCATCAAGCAGCTTCTTCTTCTGGTCATTCCTTTATTTATTTCAACAGTCTCCTTGTCAAATTGCCAAGGCCTGCCAAGCAAAAGATGACCAGCTTGCATAGGAACCACATCACAAATTACCTTATCAGCATATCGGCCTATGCTGAAAGAAACTTCCACTTGTCACCAATCTTTAGCTCGGTTTCATCATTTAACCACTTCAATCTATAAGGTCTTGGATGCGTGGTTGTTTTGAGACCTAGCTTATCAACCAAATACTTGCTAGCAACATTAGTACATGAACCACCATCAATGATCAAGCTACATACCTTAGATTCAATGGTGCATCTTGTATGAAAGATGTTTTCCCTTTGAATGGTTTCTGGTTCGAACATGGCACTAAGTACTCTTCTCGTCACAAGTATCTCTCCCTCATCTGGATAATCAGTGATCTCTTCATCAGTAGCATCCGCTTCTTCTTCTTCTTGAGTCTCATATCCTCCATCTTCTCTAAGGATCATGACTCTTTGATTAGGACAATCTCTTGCATAATGTCCTTTACCTTGGCACTTGTAGCAAGTGATGTCTCGGTTTCTAGGTGCACTAGGCTTGCTTTGATCAGCCTTGTTACCCTTAGATGCATCAGCAGTGGAGTTCTTCTTGAACCGGCTCTCAATCTCAATGGACTTGTGATACAAGCCTAGGCTGACAAAGGCTGTATAGGCTGTATGATCCAAGCAAGAGAGTTGGAGCCGATCTAGATGAAGAGGTGGCTCTTTTGTTTGATCTAATCAACCAAGAGAAACCGTGAGAGATGGAACCCGGGGGGACTGAAGTGCACCACACGAGAGATGGAAGGCTCGTGATACAACACAAGGAACCTCAAGCCGTGGAGGAGCTGGTCTCACAAGGCAAGGAGGTGGCGGCTGTTCTTCTTGAGAGAGAGAACTAGGTTTTCTTTGAAAAGAAAAGTTTTATAAAAATATCAAGTCTGAAAAAACTAAAGGTTGCGCAACACAAATATAAAGGAACATGCTCCTTCTACGAAAATGTCATACTTAAAATAAACTATGGTTCAAATAAGGAAAGTAAGAAGAAATGGCTTCTTCTTAGTCTTGGACCGAGAATGCACTCAGGTGATATGTAAGCTAGCTGTGGCCTCGTTAAAAACCTTCCTCCGGAAAACCTCGTGGGACAAAACCAAGAACAAGGAAAAGAGCACACACAAATAGCTTGCCTAGTAGCCAACTCTGTCCAAGAGTCTTGTTTAAGCATTTGGAGCTTCAATGGTGATGATCATCAAATGGTTGTGGCTTTGATCTGGTATGAATGGCCAAAGATCCTCTCTTGAGGCTTGAGAACTCTCCTTTGGCTCCTCCACCTTCTCGGCATCTCCTTTGATAACTTCTTTGGTAACCTCCTCAGCTTGTTTAACCTGTCCAAGATCAGAAGCAAGTATCATGCTCTCATTAAACTTGTGTTGAAGTATCTTAGCTCTTTGTCTAGTGATTGCTCCCTTAAAGACAGTTGGTATGGACACTTCTTGCTCATCATCTGGTTTGGTTATGTTCCTGATCATATCCTGAATGTCTGGTTCAGTAAGGTCAGGTTCAATGTCCTCATCATTCCCTCCCCCTTCAAAAGGTTTTGACCTCAAAACTGGTTCATCTGCAAAACAAGGAGACAAATCAGTAACATTGAAAGTGGATGATACATTGAGCTCACCTGGTAGGTCAAGACGGTAGGCATTGTTGTTGATCCTTTCAAGGACTTGAAAGGGGCCAGTGCCTCTTGGTTTCAACTTGGAGCTCCTCTGGTTTGGGAACCTCTCTTGTCTCATGTGTAACCAAACCCACTCTCCTGGTTCAAATATAACCTCTTTTCGACCCTTGTTAGCTTGCTTTGCATACTGCTCAGTTCGCTTCTCTAGGTTCTCCAGGGCCTTGTGGTGTAACTCCTTGACAAAAACAGCCTTAGCTTCACCAGTTAGACTAATGACTTCAGCTGGAGGCAGAGGAGTAAGATCGAGAGGTGTCTTTGGGTTGAACCCATAAGCAACTTCAAATGGTGACATCTTTGTAGCTGAATGCTGAGCCCGGTTGTAAGCAAACTCTATGAAGGGAATGCAATCAACCCAATTCTTCATGTTCTTCCCAATGGTGGCTCTAAGCAATGTGGAGAGAGTTCTATTAACAACTTCTGTCTGCCCATCAGTTTGCGGATGACAAGTTGTTGAGTAGAGTAACTTTGTTCCAAGCTTCTTCCATAGTGTCTTCCAGAAGTGGCTGAGGAACTTGGTGTCTCTATCTGATACAATGGTTCTTGGAATCCCATGTAAGCGAACCACTTCTTTGAAGAATAGATCAGCTGTCTTGGATGCATCATTCACCTTGGCACAAGGTATGAAGTGTGCCATCTTGGAGAACCTGTCCACCACAACAAAGATTGAGTCTTTGTGTTGAATCAGGGGTAGCCCTAGTACAAAGTCCATAGATATGTCCACCCAAGGAGCTGTGGGAATGGGCAGTGGCATGTAAAGACCATGGGGTTGTACTCTGGACTTGGCTTTCTTGCATACCACGCATCTTGCACAATGAGCTTCTACTGTCTTCTTTAGGTGCGGCCAATAGAAATGCTCTCTGACCACAGCAAGTGTCTTGTCTACTCCAAAATGTCCCATGAGACCTCCTCCGTGAGCCTCTCTAGTGATCAGGTCTCGCAAAGAACACTGAGGAATACATAGTCTCTTGCCTTTAAACAAGAATCCCTCATGCAAATAGAACTTCCCGTGAGGCCCTTTAGTGCAGCTGGTGTAAGTGTCAGAAAGATCCGGATCCTCTCCATATAACTCCTTGATGAACTCAAATCCTAGCACCTTAGCTTCCATTGTGGTGATCAAGGCATGTCTCCTGGAGAGTGCATCAGCTACAATGTTCTCTTTACCCTTCTTGTACTTGATGATGTATGGAAAGGTTTCTATAAACTCCAGCCAACGAGCATGTCTTCTCTTGAGATTGGTTTGCCCTCTTAGATGCTTAAGGGTCTCATGATCAGTGTGCACCACAAATTCCTTGGAGAGTAGATAATGCTGCCATGTTTCCAAAGCCCTCACCAAGGCATATAACTCCTTGTCATATGTAGGGTAGTTAAGAGCAGCTCCATTGAGTTTCTCACTGAAATAGGCCACTGGTTTGCGTCCTTGAAGTAACACTGCTCCAATTCCAATCCCTGAGGCATCACACTCCACTTCAAATGTCTTATTAAAGTCTGGTAGAGCTAGAACTGGTGCATGAGTTAGCCGGTATTTTAGAGATTGAAAAGCCTCTTCTTGAGCTTTCTCCCACATGAACCCAACACTCTTCTTAACAATGGCAGTGAGAGGTGCTGCTATGCTACTGAAATCCTGAACAAACCGCCTGTAGAAACTGGCTAGCCCATGAAAACTTCTGACTTGATTGATGCTTGTGGGTACTGGCCATTCTTGGATTGCTCTTACCTTCTCTTCATCAACCTGTAATCCCTGCGAACTCACAACAAAACCTAGGAAGACAAGTTTATCAGTGCAGAATGTGCACTTCTTGAGGTTTGCATAGAGACCTTCTTTACGAAGTGTTTCTAATACTTGCTCAAGATGTGACACATGATCAAGTAAGTTTGTACTATAAATTAAAATATCATCAAAATACACCACAACAAACTTACTGATGTAGGGTCTAAGAATGTGGTTCATGAGTCTCATGAAAGTACTAGGAGCATTGGTGAGTCCAAATGGCATCACCAGCCACTCGTAGAGACCTTGCTTTGTTTTAAAAGCTGTCTTCCACTCATCACCTTCTTTCATCCTTACCTGATGGTACCCACTCTTAAGGTCAATCTTGGAGAAGATGGTGGCTCCACTTAGCTCATCTAGCATGTCATCAAGCCGGGGAATGGGGTGTCTATACTTGATGGTGATGTTGTTGATTGCTCGGCAGTCTACACACATCCTCCAAGTCCCATCCTTCTTTGGTACTAGTAAGACAGGAACCGCACAAGGACTTAGACTCTCCCTCACGTACCCCTTGTCCAATAGGTCCTGAACTTGTCTTTCCAACTCCTTGGCCTCCTCGGGGTTTACTCTATAAGCCGGTTTGTTTGGCAAAGCAGCTCCTGGTATGAAATCTATTTGATGTTCAATGCCCCTTAGTTGTGGTAGGCCGTGTGGAATCTCCTCTGGAAACAAGTCCTTGAACTGGTCTAGAAGCTTGGTAATCTCTGGTGGATACTCCACTTCACCTGAACCTGCACTCAAAAGCTCCTTAAAGATCATTAGTAGCATTGTGTGTTTGGTAGCAGCTGCCTTTCTTATATGGCTAGGCTGGATTAGGAAATTTGATTTAACAGATTTTTCCTTCTCCTTAACCATTTGCAAATGCAATTCATGAACTTGAGCAGGAGTGAGAGGTGCTAGACTAATCTTATGCTTGTTATGCATGAATGTATACATGTTTGATCTACCATCATGTCTAGTCTCCCTATCCCATTGCCACGGTCTACCTAACAAAACATGACCAGCTTGCATAGGCACCACATCACAAACTACCTCATCCTGATACTTACCAATGCTAAAAGGAATAGTAACTTGCTCTTTAATCTGAAGCTCAACCTTATCATCTAACCATCTTAGCCTATATGGATGCGGATGAGGGACCTTGACTAAGCCAAGCTTATCAACCATGTAAGCACTCGCGGCATTAGTACAAGACCCACCATCAATGATGAGGTTACATACCTTGCCTTTAATGGTACACCTACTATGAAAGATGTTTTCTCTTTGGATTGTCTCAGCTGGTTCCAATTGGACACTAAGCACACGCCTGATCATCAAGCTCTCTCCCACGTCGGGATACTGCATCTCTCCATAGTCGGCTTGTAACTCAGGTGCATCCTCATCATGTGATTCATACCCATCTTCAGTGAGCATCATCACTCTCTGGTTCGGACACTCTCTAGCCATATGTCCTCGGCCTCTACACTTGAAACAAGTGATATCTCTAGCACGTTGAAGAGGTGTAGTCTTAGATGGCTCTGTCCTGGTGTCTTTGTTGTTATCAGTAGCTTGAGACTTTGAGCGAGTGTCTCCCTCAACCCCCTTGCCCTTGTCTACTGGTTTGTTGTAGTTGCTGTTGTTGTTGGAGTTCCAGTTGGATTGAGATCTACCCTTGGTGCTCTTCTTCTTGATGTGTTGCTCAGCTTGCACGGCTATGTGGAATAGGTCTTTGAGATCTCCATAAGCTTGTCTCTCAACCTTGCTGCTCACTCTATCTTGCAACCCATCTATGAACTGAGCCATGATCGTCTCCTCATCCTCATTGAGATCAAGACGGTTCCTTAACTTCTCAAACTCCTCATAGTACTCCTCAACTGACTTGCTTCCTTGCTTAAGTGTTCTGAACTTCCTATGCAAGTCTCGGTGGTAATGTTGTGGCACAAACCTCAGTCTCATAGCATCTTTCATGTCTACCCAGGCGTCTAGTTGCCTCAAGTGCCCTCTCCTACGATCAGAGCACAATCTATCCCACCAGGATAAGGCATTGTCCGTGAGCTGAGCTACTGCCAAAGCAACTCTCTTGGGACCAGGATGGTTGTAGTAAGAGAAGATGTGATCCATCCTCTTTTCCCAGTCAAGGTAAGCTTCAGGATCAACCTTTCCAGCATACTGTGGTGGTGTCATCTTTAAAAGATCCGCTCCTTGGTGGTGGTGTTGCTGGCGAGGCCCTCTCTGTTGAGGTGCATAGTCATCCTCATCATATCTTGGATTACGGATGGGTCTCCGTTGCACTCTAGGTGGAGGAAAGTAATCCTCTTCCTCTTCTGCCTCTTCTTCATAATCTTCTTGCTGAACTCTTGCTCTAGGATAGGGATTACGTTGCTGACCAGTGTCTCCTTCATTCTGTTGGTTCCTAGTGCTAGCCTCGGGAACATCATTGAAGAGCACTCCAGGGCGCCGGTTGTTTGGAACTTGATACTGCTGGTGTTGAGTTGGAAACCTCTCATTAGCTTGGGTAGCTTGAACCATGGGTCTCTGCTCAACTCGGGTGAGTCTATCTCCAAGGTCTTGCCGCAACTCCCTCATCTCATCCCTCATTGCATTGAGAGCTAACATCATAGTAGCCATCTCGGATGCTTCTCCCATTGTACCTGCACAAGGGAAGAACAACTTAGTCTCTGATCAAGAAATTTAAATAAAAGAGACTTGACAAAATAAAGGAAAAGAAAACTTCTACTTTTTTTTTTTGAGTTTTTTTAAAAGACAAGTTGCCGCAAATTCAAAAGAAAAAAAAAGAAAACTTTGGTTTTGGAACAATGGAAAATATGATTAATGCATGAATAAAAAGGAAAACTTGAAGAACACGGTTTTGATGCAATCTTTTTTTTTTTGAAAGGAATGATCTAGCTAGCAAATCTATTCGATCTAGGAATGAACTAAGAAGAACAAAAACTTTTTTATGGGTTTTCAAAAGAATCAAGCAAAACTAACTAGAAACAAAGAACTAATACGAGTTGTAACAAGAGTATAGATAGATACAACCTGATGCTGAAGGAACTTCAGCTCTGATACCAAAAATGATACAAGCCTAGGCTGACAAAGGCTGTATGATCCAAGCAAGAGAGTTGGAGCCGATCTAGATCAAGAGGTGGCTCTTTTGTTTGATCTAATCAACCAAGAGAAACCGTGAGAGATGGAACCAGGGGGACTGAAGTGCACCACACGAGAGATGGAAGGCTCGTGATACAACACAAGGAACCTCAAGCCGTGGAGGAGCTGGTCTCACAAGGCAAGGAGGTGGCGGCTGTTCTTCTTGAGAGAGAGAACTAGGTTTTCTTTGAAAAGAAAAGTTTTATAAAATATCAAGTCTGAAAAACTAAAGGTTGCGCAACACAAATATAAAGGAACATGCTCCTTCTACGAAAATGTCATACTTAAAATAAACTATGGTTCAAATAAGGAAAGTAAGAAGAAATGGCTTCTTCTTAGTCTTGGACCGAGAATGCACTCAGGTGATATGTAAGCTAGCTGTGGCCTCGTTAAAAACCTTCCTCCGGAAAACCTCGTGGGACAAAACCAAGAACAAGGAAAAGAGCACACACAAATAGCTTGCCTAGTAGCCAACTCTGTCCAAGAGTCTTGTTTAAGCATTTGGAGCTTCAATGGTGATGATCATCAAATGGTTGTGGCTTTGATCTGGTATGAATGGCCAAAGATCCTCTCTTGAGGCTTGAGAACTCTCCTTTGGCTCCTCCACCTTCTCGGCATCTCCTTTGATAACTTCTTTGGTAACCTCCTCAGCTTGTTTAACCTTAAAGACAGTTGGTATGGACACTTCTTGCTCATCATCTGGTTTGGTTATGTTCCTGATCATATCCTGAATGTCTGGTTCAGTAAGGTCAGGTTCAATGTCCTCATCATTCCCTCCCCCTTCAAAAGGTTTTGACCTCAAAACTGGTTCATCTGCAAAACAAGGAGACAAATCAGTAACATTGAAAGTGGATGATACATTGAGCTCACCTGGTAGGTCAAGACGGTAGGCATTGTTGTTGATCCTTTCAAGGACTTGAAAGGGGCCAGTGCCTCTTGGTTTCAACTTGGAGCTCCTCTGGTTTGGGAACCTCTCTTGTCTCATGTGTAACCAAACCCACTCTCCTGGTTCAAATATAACCTCTTTGCGACCCTTGTTAGCTTGCTTTGCATACTGCTCAGTTCGCTTCTCTAGGTTCTCCAGGGCCTTGTGGTGTAACTCCTTGACAAAAGCAGCCTTAGCTTCACCAGTTAGACTAATGACTTCAGCTGGAGGCAGAGGAGTAAGATCGAGAGGTGTCTTTGGGTTGAACCCATAAGCAACTTCAAATGGTGACATCTTTGTAGCTGAATGCTGAGCCCGGTTGTAAGCAAACTCTATGAAGGGAATGCAATCAACCCAATTCTTCATGTTCTTCCCAATGGTGGCTCTAAGCAATGTGGAGAGAGTTCTATTAACAACTTCTGTCTGCCCATCAGTTTGCGGATGACAAGTTGTTGAGTAGAGTAACTTTGTTCCAAGCTTCTTCCATAGTGTCTTCCAGAAGTGGCTGAGGAACTTGGTGTCTCTATCTGATACAATGGTTCTTGGAATCCCATGTAAGCGAACCACTTCTTTGAAGAATAGATCAGCTGTCTTGGATGCATCATTCACCTTGGCACAAGGTATGAAGTGTGCCATCTTGGAGAACCTGTCCACCACAACAAAGATTGAGTCTTTGTGTTGAATCAGGGGTAGCCCTAGTACAAAGTCCATAGATATGTCCACCCAAGGAGCTGTGGGAATGGGCAGTGGCATGTAAAGACCATGGGGTTGTACTCTGGACTTGGCTTTCTTGCATACCACGCATCTTGCACAATGAGCTTCTACTGTCTTCTTTAGGTGCGGCCAATAGAAATGCTCTCTGACCACAGCAAGTGTCTTGTCTACTCCAAAATGTCCCATGAGACCTCCTCCGTGAGCCTCTCTAGTGATCAGGTCTCGCAAAGAACACTGAGGAATACATAGTCTCTTGCTTTTAAACAAGAATCCCTCATGCAAATAGAACTTCCCGTGAGGCCCTTTAGTGCAGCTGGTGTAAGTGTCAGAAAGATCCGGATCCTCTCCATATAACTCCTTGATGAACTCAAATCCTAGCACCTTAGCTTCCATTGTGGCGATCAAGGCATGTCTCCTGGAGAGTGCATCAGCTACAATGTTCTCTTTACCCTTCTTGTACTTGATGATGTATGGAAAGGTTTCTATAAACTCCAGCCAACGAGCATGTCTTCTCTTGAGATTGGTTTGCCCTCTTAGATGCTTAAGGGTCTCATGATCAGTGTGCACCACAAATTCCTTGGAGAGTAGATAATGCTGCCATGTTTCCAAAGCCCTCACCAAGGCATATAACTCCTTGTCATATGTAGGGTAGTTAAGAGCAGCTCCATTGAGTTTCTCACTGAAATAGGCCACTGGTTTGCGTCCTTGAAGTAACACTGCTCCAATTCCAATCCCTGAGGCATCACACTCCACTTCAAATGTCTTATTAAAGTCTGGTAGAGCTAGAACTGGTGCATGAGTTAGCCGGTATTTTAGAGCTTGAAAAGCCTCTTCTTGAGCTTTCTCCCACATGAACCCAACACTCTTCTTAACAATGGCAGTGAGAGGTGCTGCTATGCTACTGAAATCCTGAACAAACCGCCTGTAGAAACTGGCTAGCCCATGAAAGCTTCTGACTTGACTGATGCTTGTGGGTACTGGCCATTCTTGGATTGCTCTTACCTTCTCTTCATCAACCTGTAATCCCTGCGAACTCACAACAAAACCTAGGAAGACAAGTTTATCAGTGCAGAATGTGCACTTCTTGAGGTTTGCATAGAGACCTTCTTTACGAAGTGTTTCTAATACTTGCTCAAGATGTGACACATGATCAAGTAAGTTTGTACTATAAATTAAAATATCATCAAAATATACCACAACAAACTTACTGATGTAGGGTCTAAGAATGTGGTTCATGAGTCTCATGAAAGTACTAGGAGCATTGGTGAGTCCAAATGGCATCACCAGCCACTCGTAGAGACCTTGCTTTGTTTTAAAAGCTGTCTTCCACTCATCGCCTTCTTTCATCCTTACCTGATGGTACCCACTCTTAAGGTCAATCTTGGAGAAGATGGTGGCTCCACTTAGCTCATCTAGCATGTCATCAAGCCGGGGAATGGGGTGTCTATACTTGATGGTGATGTTGTTGATTGCTCGGCAGTCTACACACATCCTCCAAGTCCCATCCTTCTTTGGTACTAGTAAGACAGGAACCGCACAAGGACTTAGACTCTCCCTCACGTACCCCTTGTCCAATAGGTCCTGAACTTGTCTTTCCAACTCCTTGGCCTCCTCGGGGTTTACTCTATAAGCCGGTTTGTTTGGCAAAGCAGCTCCTGGTATGAAATCTATTTGATGTTCAATGCCCCTTAGTTGTGGTAAGCCGTGTGGAATCTCCTCTGGAAACAAGTCCTTGAACTGGTCTAGAAGCTTGGTAATCTCTGGTGGATACTCCACTTCACCTGAACCTGCACTCAAAAGCTCCTTAAAGATCATTAGTAGCATTGTGTGTTTGGTAGCAGCTGCCTTTCTTATATGGCTAGGCTGGATTAGGAAATTTGATTTAACAGATTTTTCCTTCTCCTTAACCATTTGCAAATGCAATTCATGAACTTGAGCAGGAGTGAGAGGTGCTAGACTAATCTTATGCTTGTTATGCATGAATGTATACATGTTTGATCTACCATCATGTCTAGTCTCCCTATCCCATTGCCACGGTCTACCTAACAAAACATGACCAGCTTGCATAGGCACCACATCACAAACTACCTCATCCTGATACTTACCAATGCTAAAAGGAATAGTAACTTGCTCTTTAATCTGAAGCTCAACCTTATCATCTAACCATCTTAGCCTATATGGATGCGGATGAGGGACCTTGACTAAGCCAAGCTTATCAACCATGTAAGCACTCGCGGCATTAGTACAAGACCCACCATCAATGATGAGGTTACATACCTTGCCTTTAATGGTACACCTACTATGAAAGATGTTTTCTCTTTGGATTGTCTCAGCTGGTTCCAATTGGACACTAAGCACACGCCTGATCATCAAGCTCTCTCCCACGTCGGGATACTGCATCTCTCCATAGTCGGCTTGTAACTCAGGTGCATCCTCATCATGTGATTCATACCCATCTTCGGTGAGCATCATCACTCTCTGGTTCGGACACTCTCTAGCCATATGTCCTCGGCCTCTACACTTGAAACAAGTGATATCTCTAGCACGTTGAAGAGGTGTAGTCTTAGATGGCTCTGTCCTGGTGTCTTTGTTGTTATCAGTAGCTTGAGACTTTGAGCGAGTGTCTCCCTCAACCCCCTTGCCCTTGTCTACTGGTTTGTTGTAGTTGCTGTTGTTGTTGGAGTTCCAGTTGGATTGAGATCTACCCTTGGTGCTCTTCTTCTTGATGTGTTGCTCAGCTTGCACGGCTATGTGGAATAGGTCTTTGAGATCTCCATAAGCTTGTCTCTCAACCTTGCTGCTCACTCTATCTTGCAACCCATCTATGAACTGAGCCATGATCGTCTCCTCATCCTCATTGAGATCAAGACGGTTCCTTAACTTCTCAAACTCCTCATAGTACTCCTCAACTGACTTGCTTCCTTGCTTAAGTGTTCTGAACTTCCTATGCAAGTCTCGGTGGTAATGTTGTGGCACAAACCTCAGTCTCATAGCATCTTTCATGTCTACCCAGGCGTCTAGTTGCCTCAAGTGCCCTCTCCTACGATCAGAGCACAATCTATCCCACCAGGATAAGGCATTGTCCGTGAGCTGAGCTACTGCCAAAGCAACTCTCTTGGGACCAGGATGGTTGTAGTAAGAGAAGATGTGATCCATCCTCTTTTCCCAGTCAAGGTAAGCTTCAGGATCAACCTTTCCAGCATACTGTGGTGGTGTCATCTTTAAAAGATCCGCTCCTT
>NW_026616617.1:0-23306 GCF_000801105.2 Raphanus sativus | reverse complement strand
GAGAAGAAGAAATTGGATCACCTTGGCGCAGGCCTTTTTTCCCTGGGAAGAAACCCGCGAGTTCACCGTTGAGCGAAACCGAATAATGAGGAGTAGTTATACATTCTCTTATCCACGAGATGAAGACCGCAGGGAGCTCAAATGCCCGAAGAATATTAAGGACAAACTCCCATTCAATACTGTCATAGACTTTGGTGATATCCACTTGGAGACAACCCCTATTACTAGCTCCTTTTTTGTGAAAATCTGCAACCAACTCCGACGCAAGAAGGACGTTCTCACATAATTGCATGCCTTTGACGAAACCCACTTGATTTCGTTGAACAGCCTTTGGAGTAATAAGCTTAAGCCTAGCAGCCAACAGCTTCGCAACAACCTTGTACACAGTATTGCAAAGGGAAATGGGCCTAAAATCCGAGAGAGAAGAGGCACCAGGAGTTTTGGGAATCAAAGAAATAACTGTGGCATTTGTTTGTCTACTCATGCTCGGCTCCAGAAAAAACTGCTTAACAGCCCTAATGAAATCCCCTTCCACCAGTTCCCACGATGAATAGCCGCAAATATCTACTTATTTTTCAGATATTCGTATTTCCGAATATATGTAACTTTTCAAAGCAAATCAAATCAAAAAATTAGATATCCGTAACATACGAAACAAATCACAAATATTTTAAAAATTCATATATCCGATCTGTGCCGAAGCCTATAAGTGCATGTATATTGTTTCACTATTTGTGTAAAATGTAAAGCATGTTCCATGCCATATATATATGTTTCTTTTTGTACTCACCCTCATTATTTGAGCCCGTGAAGTTTGTGGTACGCCACGGTCGATTAGTCCACTCAAAAAAAAAAAATTTGCTAAATGAAGTCCACTCAAGTTTCTAGGTATAAAGATAGAAATTAGAAACAATATGTGGTCCTTCGTGAAATATGTTAAATGTGGTCGACAGCCGGTCTAGCATTTTTAAATGACCAAAGAAACTTTAGCAACATGCCTTTTCATTTTTGATCTATATAAATTCAAATAGAAATCACATTAATAATTTCTAAATTAATCAACTTCGTTAGCGATTGGTGAAGATAACTTCGTGAAGTCAATTATATAACAATTGTTAAGTTAATATCATAAATATTTAATTTGACTATATTCAATCATAATTTTATTATTAAAATCATTTGTTAGTACGAAATTCCATTTGTATTTCAAAAAAAAAAGTGTTTAAAAAAGTACGAAATTCCATTTACTCAATATATTTATTAATAGAAGTTTCATAAACAATGCTAAAATTAGTACACGTTTTTCTATTATAAAAAATTATAAATTCTATTTACATATAATTATAACAAAAATTCTTAATATGGAAAAATAAAATGAAAATGTACTTCTCAAATTTTATGCCTTAGTAAATCATTTGAATCGCTTTAGTACATATACATTACGATCCACCCAAAACATATTGGAAAGACGAGATTTTTACACATGATTTACGTTACAATCACATATAACACATGAAATCTTGGATCTCATTATCAAACATATTTTTTAGTAAGTGAGAAGCATCAGACGATAATTAAAATAAGTCTAAAGAGATGCCGTGGAAGCTCCGTTGTTAGGGCTACGTACTATCCTTATCCGATCTTCTCGGCTAGACATATAACTGGTGGTTGCCATTAATTTCAGGTTGTGGTGTCTTAGTTCTAGCTGGTAAAGCAACCGAAAACAATTGTTTTGTTCTGTGAGAAGGTTAATAACGAAATAATGAAGTTTTAACAACCCAATTTCAAAGTATATGAATGCATGGTCTTATAATATGTGCATGCAATATTTTCCAAAATGTACGTGTGGAATATTTTTATGAATGTATGGTCTTATAATATTTGCATATAATCCTTAACACCATGTGGAACACGAAAATTCGATTTATATATCTTTTCTTTCTTCGTACTAACTAAGAAATGTCTGTCAAAACGTCACGTTTTCCTCAAGAGGAAATTGGTCTCACTTATTCGTTCGTTGATGTTTTGGAAAACTGGACCATAAGTTTATTCGAAAATGCCACAGGCAGTCGGACCTCACCAACCGGTTGAGCTGGATACATTTGTGTCTTTATCGATTTAAATATTTGAGAATGCAAAATGTAAAAACAAATTTCATTACACTTTTGGTTTTTTTTTTTGATAAGACACTTCTGGTATTTCTCTAAACAAAAATTGATAACATGTTATAAAAGGAAAATCAATAATCTAAAAATATTGAGCTGATGATGATGACATCATGATACCACTATTAGTAGTCATAAATGTTGTTAAATATTGTGAATCCGTATCATGCATTGTATATTCGGATCATTCGTTTTTGAAAGGGCTTATTTGCCAAGTAACCAAAAAAAAATTGGAAATTAATTTCTTAGAGAAATTGTAGAGAGAGATAGGAAGAGAAAGTAGGAGAAAGGGGGTGTTTTTAGTTAGTCAGTGAATTTAGGATTTTTTGTGTATATAGGGGCAAATTTCCCTTTTTGAAAACTGAAAGTAATTTTTTTACAAAAAAGTTGGAGAAAAGCAATAGAGTATATATGCGTGGCGCCGTGTGGGTAAGTGGGTTATGTTACTATTACAAACCAGGAATACAATCCTAATGTAGCTTGGTTTATCAATTTTTTGGTACTAGTACAAACCAGGGCGTTCTCATTAGTTGTTAAGGTTAATTTCAGATAAAAGGACGTGGGCACATTTACCAGTAGATAGAACATGCACTGGTCAAAGCAAACTTACAAGTATTATTCTATCTTACGAGTGATGAGTTTGAATAGATTAGGTGACACCAAACATAGAACTGATCTAATTATAAAGCGAAATCCGGTTACTTTTTGTTGTGTTTTGACATATCTCTAGCTAGATAATTTATACATGCTTAGCTCACATTAAAAATTTATTACAAAATCCTACTCGAATTAAGTTATTTTAATCTGTTCAATAAATATTGTAAATTATTTTTTTTTAGAAAAAAGGATTTTCTATTGAACATATTGACCATATTGATGAACACTAACACATGCATGACAATCTTCACAAACCCTCAGGTTCTTTATCACAAAATATAAAAAAATATATGTCGTCCCTGTACTAGTGTTGAGAATCCCAAATGCTACTGCTAACCTCTCGCTATGCTCACGCCTACTGCTCGATACCTCTCCACAGAATTCTATAGACTTCCTCTGTTAGCTCTTGACTTGCATAACAAACCAAAGGCAAGTAAACTGTTCCTTGTAAACCACGTAACTACACACCCAATACTCTTTACTGAATCCTATCTCTCATCACTACCCATATTCTCGAATCCTTTTTTTTGGATTATACGAGTTTGTATATATTCTTGATATCAATACATAAGTGTGGTCAATGTTCATCGGTTCAACAGGCGTTGAGTCTATCAACTCCATAGCATCATCATCTAGTCGACCAGCTCTTAACAAGCGTAGTAGTGTTCAGGACCAAGTTGCTAGGCCCAAATAGTTGGATAAATGGGCCTAGGCCCAAACTATTTGTAAGTTGGCAAAATCAAAAGAATAGACCTATTCGAACAACCAAACCGGTTATAATCTGATAGGTTTAGCTTTGCCAACTACTTCTAATAGGTTAACATATGTAGATAAAACCCTAAGCTAAACAATCTTTCTGTAATCTTTTTCATCATGCCGATCGGGAGAAGTAACCCTCCCGTTAAGCTAATTACATACTCTAACGAGCTCGTGGATGGAAAACCATTCTACGCCTTTTCCAATTCTCTTCCCGCGAAGTCTTTGAACCGTGAACCTGCTGGTCACGCCTTCCACTCAGCTGCTCGTAAACTTCATGGATGCGCAGAGGCACGCAGTGACGGTGGTAAACGTAGCGATAAGAGAGTTGGTGACGATGATGAAGAGGAGGAGTACGTTCCTTCATTCAACCCATATGGTAACAAAGGGAAGAATAAGAACAAGAAGAAGAAGCCTGGTACACAGCAGCAGCAGCAGAAACAAGACCCCTATGCCTTATTGGGATTGAGAAACATGAGGTACCTTGCGACGCAAGATCAGATAAAGAAAAGCTACCGAGAAGCTGCGCTGAAGCATCATCCGGATAAACTCGCTGCTCTCGTCACCGCTGAGGAGACTCAACAAGGGAAGGAGGCTAAGAAAGAGGAGATAGAGTCTCGTTTCAGAGCGATTCAAGAAGCTTACGAGGTGCTGACGGATCCGACCAAGAGGAGAATCTTCGACTCCACAGACGAGTTTGATGTTGTTGACGTGGAGGAGCTAACGCCAAGAGAGTTTTTCAAGGTGTTTGGTCCAGCCTTTAAGGGAGTTGCTAGGTGGTCAGCGGGTCAGCGTGTACCGGATTTGGGAGACGAGAAGACGAGTTTGAAAGAGGTTGATAAGTTCTACAGGTTCTGGAACGGTTTCAAGAGTTCAAGAGCCTTTCCTGACTACGAAGAGAGGAGGCATGATCTCGAGAAGGCTGATTCACGGCAGGAGCGGAGGCGGATGGAGAGAGAGAAGGCCAAGAAGACCGCCAAGGCTAGACAGGAGGACGATGTTCGAATCCGGAATCTAGTGGAGAATGCATATAGAATGGACCCGAGGATCTTGAAAAGAAGAGAGGAGGAAGAGGGTAAGAAGCAGAAAAAGAAAGAAGCAAAGCTTATGGCTAAGAAGAAGCAGGAAGAGGAAGCCGCTGCCGAGGCAGAGAAGAGAAGGAAAGAAGAAGCAGAAGAACGAAAGAAAGAGAAGGAAGTCTTTCTCAAAGAACGGAGCCGTCTTAGAACTCTCGCAGCTCATGTCCTGGCTCAGCGTCTCGTCTCCAAGGAAGATGTAGTGAATCTATGCATGTCACTTAGCATCGAGCAGCTGCAGAGTCTATGTGATACGATGGGAAACAAACAAGGGGTAGAGTTAGCAAAGGTGATCAATGATCACGAAGCCAACTCTAAAGAGAAAGAAAGTGAGAAAGTCAACTCTAAAGACAAAGAATGTGAGAAAGTCAACTCTGAAGACAAAGAAAGTGAGAAAGTCAACGCGGAGCCTAGTAAATTAGATAACACTCAGAAGAAGAAGCAACCGTGGAGCAAAGAAGAGATTGATAAGCTGAGAAAAGGAATTATAAAATATCCAAAGGGGATATCTCGGAGATGGGAGGTTATATCAGATTACATTGGTACAGGGAGAACCGTGGAGGAGATTCTCAAAGCAACTAAGACGGTTCTACTTCAAAAACCAGATTCCGCCAAGGCGTTCGACACGTTCCTCGAGAAAAGGAAACCTACGGTTTCGATCGCGTCACCTCTCTCCACTAGGGAGGAGGAGCTCGGAGAAACATTTAAAGAGACTGTTGTTGGTAAAAGCTCAGACAACAACGATGGTGAAGCAAGTGGGAGGAGTTCAGAAGCAGATGGTTGGTCGGTTGTGCAAGAGAGAGCTTTGGTTCAAGCTTTGAAGACATTCCCCAAAGACTCTAGCCAAAGATGGGAGAGAGTAGCTGCTGCTGTTCCTGGGAAAACAATGATTCAATGCAAGAAGAAGTTTGCAGAGCTTAAGGAATTAATCAGAAGCAAGAAAACTGGTGGAGTCTAAAGGAAAAACAAATAATAGTAATCAGAGCTCCATGAGAATTTTGGGTTTTAATCTTCTTGGGGGCACCGTTACTTTGTGAGATCAAATACCTTGAAAATTTTGATTTGTTTACTAATGAATGAGTCACTATCATATATGGTTACCAAATCTAACATCCATAAATAAATCTTTTAACAACTACAACAAACCGTAAGTATGAGGAAAATACAGAAAGATCAAGTTGTGATGTGGTTCGTTTTGTCACAAGGACCAAACATGTGGCATGTTAATTAGTCCATCACCAAGACCCCAACGCCTCCTTGTGCTTTTGACCTAATGATGGCCCAACAGTCACGTAGCTGTTTCCAATGACTAAGCCCATACCAGCACCGAAAGCAACGTTAACATTACTGAGACAGACATTCTATAACAGTGCAACCATAAACTAAAACTTGTCAAGAGTATTGTAATACAAAAACCAAAACCAACGTCATATTCAGTAACATCTGCACAAAACAGCAGTATCATAGTTCCTTTCAAGATATATACATATGGCAGAAGATCAAAGAACAAAGAGCAAAACGAAAGCTTGAAGAACACGAAACAAAAACCCTAATCATCTCTTGCCCATGGAAGAGGGATCATACTTGGAACGTACACGTAGCCACAGACGAAGGCCCCAGAAAAGTCATGCACGTTGTATCGTTTTGTCACCTTTCTATCTCTCACCCCATCCTTATCAATCTCATAACTAGTAAGGCAAGTACAAACCTTATCACCTTCTCTTTCAACTCCCACGCACCAGACGATGACACTACTCTTCGGCTTCACAAAGCAGTAGACAGGACTAGCCGCATTTTCGTGGACCCGTAACGCCGGAAGAACCGAACCGGACAAGCTGAA
The DNA here is from genome assembly GCF_000801105.2 of Raphanus sativus. Classification (NCBI taxonomy): domain Eukaryota; kingdom Viridiplantae; phylum Streptophyta; class Magnoliopsida; order Brassicales; family Brassicaceae; genus Raphanus; species Raphanus sativus. The sequence goes on along the minus strand of NW_026616617.1, from coordinate 16,812 downwards.
ATATTTGCTAAACGAGACATCACCATCACCCAACTTGCTTGAAACCCACACTTGGATCTTCTTCGACGCTTGGTCTTGTTGTAGCAACGACAAGCTATCTCCGTCGAAAAAAGCTAGGTGACTATTATCATAATCAGAGGTTGGACAGAAGCATATGTCCTTGAACGTTTCATCTGAGAAATCGATACAACGAATGAACACTTCTTCTTCATCATCTTCTTCAACTGTATAAGCAATCCAATACATGTTACCCATCACAGCCACCCATTTACGCATGACACCTGCATAATCAAGCTCGACATCAAGGGTTCTCCAAGAACACGTCTTGCACTCATAAATCTCAACATCTCCATAACCCTGGACCTCCCCAGGGACCCTAATAAACCTCAAGATCTTGTAACCATCGCTACGGTTGTTCTTGTCGTATCCAATCCCGTGGAGATCATAACTCGTGATACCTCGTGAGGGTTCGACCCATCTGAGGTTTTTCAAAACAGGATTCCAAAGCGCGAGGTTGGGGAGTCTTGATCCGTCGCTTCCGCAACTACAATCATCAATATCGTACGCAACCAGCATGAGTCCGTCGCAGTGAACCATGAGTGGGTACACCAAAGTTATCTCGTACGGATGTTGTCGTAGCTCGTCTGGGACTGATGAAACTGAGCTTGTTGTGGTCACTGGATCCATGATTTCTACCGTATCATCGAAGATTCTTATGAAGTGTTCTTTGGAGCGGTTGAAGTGTTCGTTGATGAATCTTTTGTCGGTGATGAGAGCGTACCATTCCTTGCACGTGGGTTTTGATCGGATGAGAGCTTCCGCCGGAGTCTTGTAAAAGATTTCTTGTAGTATCTTCGGTGGCATAAGGGACAGCGACCATGAACGCCTTGAAGACGAAGCCATGAGCGCGCTCTGAGAAAGATTCTGAGTCGTATCGTATCAGAGATTCTTGGATAAGAAGAAGGAAACGACTGTGGTTCTTTTTACCGTTAAAACAGTTAAGGATTCAACCGAAACGAACCAAAAACATGAACCGGTTACCCTTATTGATTGAATGAAGCAAACGAACCGGTTTGTAACCACCTTTTTTTTTGGTAACGACGAGCAACTATGGTCAGATGTTTTCTTGGATAAATCTTCTTTTCCTCCTTGTGAGTTTATAATATTTTTTTATTTAGCCAAATCTTTTAACTTCCTTGACTGAAAAAGAAGTGAGCCGGTTAAAGATTCAACCGAACCAAAAACATGAGTATTTGAATCTCATCGACTGAATAAAGCGGACGAATCGGTTTAGTATTCACCGTTTTGGTAACGACGGTTTAGTAACCACCGGTTTGGTATCGACGAGGTACTCAAGCTTGTAGACTTAGGTGATTTTTTGTCTGTGTGTGAATAGTGGTGATCAGTGATCACGACATGTGTGATGTATGTGCATTTCCTTGGAACTCAAGCTTGGATTGGATTAGATCTATTAATTATTCTCCCAATGATTACTGGAGACCTTGGATGATAAGGCGTATGAGTTCCCTTGTCGTATGAGCTCATTAGATTCACTCTGTTTGTAAGCTTGAGGAAGCTTAAGGAGGTTTGAAGAAGAAGATAACTTTGTTGTTGATATTATTCTGCTTGCTTACAACGATTATGGATCATTACATTATATAGTAAGATGGTGAGCCTAGGTAGAGATAAAAAGGCCACGGCTTAGCATGTGACAGAACTTGAAAATTTTGATTCATTTACTTCTGAATTCTTTATTTATCGAGTCATTATCATATATGGCTACCAAATCTAATCTTTTCTCAACTATAACAAACCGTAAGTAGCAGGAAAATACAGAAAGATCAAGTTGTGATGTGGTGTGGTTCATTTTGTCACAAGGACCAAACATGTGGCATATTAATTAGTCCATGGGCAAGACCCCAACGCCTCCTTGTGCTTCTGACCTAATGATGGCCCAACAGTCACGTAACTGTTTGTTTCCAATGTCTTAACCACCAAGAAAAAAAGCGCCAAGCTGAATATTTTAACATCTTATCTTATCCGAGACATTTGAATATCTTTTCTAAACTAGACCGAACATACACGAGATCAATGTTTTAATCAACTACGCTAGCTTCCTTTACCAAATTGCTGTATATGCTCTTATCATACAACGATACGTGCACAGCAAAAGTGAGATAAACATCAGCATACTAGCGAGGGCTTCGTGCTTTCCTCTCTCAGTGAGCCTTTCATTGTCTCGTTGGTTCGGTTGTACTTAAGTAACCAAAACATAACCGGAATCTTTTGGTCAGTACTAAAATTGTTTAGATTTTCGAGTTTCTTTTATATCATCTCCAAAGATGAACACTTCCTAATCCTTATTGACATTTCTTTCTCACTTCCTCTTCCTCCTCCTTCCAACAACTCGCAGCACTGTCTCCTTGGTGCCTATCAACAAAAAAAAGGATATTAACTATAAAGCTTCAAAAACCTATTCTCACATAAATTCAGTATGTAACAAACCAAAGACACTAACCTTGTTCCAATACTCAGGATCCATCTTCATCGAAGTCACCAATATCCTCTTCACTTTACTAACCCGAGAATACTCACTCTTTCCGCAATGACCATAGTTCTTATCCGCTACACTATACCAAGTTTTCGTCCCACTATCCCTCACATCCTCTGCTCCATCCATGAAATAAGTGACGGGACGCTCACAAGGGTCAGGTCTCAAGGGCCTTGTGTTAAACGTGAAAGGCCCATCGCTAAAAGACCGCCAGGTTTTGAAGGTCTGCAACGGCGTCTCTAGATCCTTAGCGCTCAAGAAGTAAGTGTAGATCTGAATGGAGTATCCCCATGAGATGGATATGGACCATCCACGCTTGTGGTCGTGGCAATTAATCTGTTGGAGTATTCGATGTGGGTCTGAGGTGTAAGGTTTCATAAGGGTTTGTAACGACTCGATGGGAGTTTTGTTAGGGAACAATGGGTCTAAGTAATCGAGGTGATGCAAAGATACAAGCGGTGCCAGTGGATGGGCTGACAGAAACCCGTATGGATCTCCTCTTATGTCAAGCTGCAAATTTATTTGTTTTTCAACACAAGCAAAGAATGTTGTTAGTCCAAAACACAAAAGTCTATTTTTAATACCGGTATCTAAATACATAAAACAATTATAAATATCTAATTAGAAACAGAGTTACCATTAACAGCAATAATTTTTGACAATACTTTTTTTTAGGGACACATAGACTACAAGCAAACTAAATAAAGCAGATAACTAGGAATGATATGAAATTTTAGTCCATCGGTTTAAAAAGAAAAAAGTTTTCATACATATTAAAAAAATATATTAGTATCATTTATTTAATTCTCATAATTTTAAACCAATAAAATTTACTAAATATCATTAATTCGTAGAAAAGACTATTAATAAAAACTACATAAATATAAGAAATGTATTCTTTTAAAATAACTTTTCAAAATATTTATCTTTTAGAAAAGGTAGTAGTAGTACTAGTATATCATAACGATTGTGCCAGAAAAAAGTATATCATAATGTCAGACAGAATCAGGTGCTCTAGAAATAAATTTAAACCCCCAATAAATGAGAAATATAATTTGTTTGCCAACAATCATGGACCACAAGCAACAGAGGACCCATACATAAAACAAAAACGGTAGGAGAGTATTCATCTAAGCATAAAACTATCACACTTCAGTCTGTTTCATCAATTAAACGCTATCTACCGAGGCTAATGTGTCTCTCTGTAACTGACACTGGTTTTCTAATTTGGTCAACAATTGTGTGACTTTATCCAATAGATTAAATCCTAATTTAAAAAAATAAAACTTTTTTCAGCACTTACCTAAGTGATTATTAGGTTTGACTCTATATCAATAAAGTTCATAAATCCACTAAAATCTAGCGATTCTCATTCTCAGCATCTAAATCTCTTTCGAATTTGTCGGGGCCTCCAACAAACGACTGTGACACGTGTAAGTAATCCAAACAACCAATCAAAAACAGAAAACACACCTGGTGAAACCCGCGTTCTTCGGTGAACGGAACGCCAATCTCGCTAACGCAAGCCGCGATTCTCTGATCCGAGCCGTAGAAGTAGAAATACCGTTGCAGACAACCGTCCATCGCGGCCGCCAAACGCGCCGCGAGCGGACGGCTGATCGCGAACCCGCCGCCTCCGAACGCCATGTCGTAGTCGTGCATCACGTCCTGCTCGACGCTCTCCGAGTTTCCCCCGACGTACCACATCTGCTCGTGGTCGTACTTGGAGAGAACCTTGACGAGGTTATCCGCGAAGAAGACGGTGTCGTCGTCTCCCATCACGAACCACCGCACGTCGGGGAGATTCAGCCGGTAGCTATCCCAGATCACGCGAGCGATCCGAACACCGGCACGCGAGCTGGAGAATCTAAACCGAGTCCAGCTTGTATCGGAGACTCGAACCGGGATCGAGAACCGGTTATCATCGGAGTGGTGTTTAGGGATCTTAACCGGTTCATCGAGCCAGACGAATCCGCGTGTGGAGTTGCGCCACCACGAGGAGGTGTACCGGCTCCGATCGATCCACGTCTTGGCTGCTCCGGCGATGCAGAACTGGATGTGAGAGATGTTGATCGGTCCGACGGATCTCGCCGGCGGTGTGGCTAGGGCTTTCTGAGATACGGCGGGGAAACGGAGACGGCGGTATGAGGAGGAGGAGTAGTACGGCGCGGAGGAGGCTGAAAAAGTGGCGCGAAGAACGAGAGAGATGGAGACGATGAGGCACGTGAGGATCGAGAAGCGGGTGAAAAGCACGAGGTAGTCACGTGGCCGCTCAGGCGTGAAGGTTAAGCTAGAAAACTTCAGGGCGTCGTGGTGGTAGCCGAGCTCTCCACCGCCGCGATTCAGTTTCATCACCGGAGATCACTTAATTTTCACAGTTACCCTCATGCAAATTACGAAACTAGCCCCAACGGTGGCTGAGATTATTTAGTTTTAGTAGTTTTTTTTTTTGTTTTCCCCTTTTCTGGAGTGACAACTGACAACTCTCAGGTGAACATATATAAATGGGAGAAGATGATGAAGACGGTTTACGAAACACACAAATGACGAAGATAACCTCAGACTCAGTCAACGATGAGAAGACTTTCAAATATATTATATATCAGGTTTCAAACCTTTTTTTTTTCTTTTGACAATCGGTTTCAAACTATAAGAGAACCACAAAAACAAATGTCAAACCTAATGTGTTTATTATTATGGGATGTATAATCGTGTTTTGTATTTCGTGAAAAACATGTAATTTGTGTTTTGAGCTTAAAGATGAGGAAACATATGAATTAATTACTAAGAGTAAATAAAGGGAAAAATACCAAATAAGAGAAAAAGTAGGACTTGTTATATATAGAAGTATATAAATAGAAAGGACTATGTGTGGACTTCTTTTACAGGCATGGGAACACGTATTCGTGGAGCTCACTTATATAACGACCAATGTCCAGAGCTCCTTTCAAGAAACTAAAAATTTCCCAACCGAACACTCGGCTTCTTCTAAAGCATAGCTAATAGCAACTAAAAATTGGCATAATGAATAAAACAATTAGATTATCTAGTAGAGATCCAAGGGGTTATTATGGCGCAACACATCGAGAATTCTTTTTGTTCCATTAGAAAATGTTAACTACGAGTTGGGTAGATATAAATTGATTAAATAAACTTCCAAGTATTCGAAACATTGCTTATGTATTAAAGACGAACATAACATCTTCTGATCTTAATCCGACCAAAACCAAACCAACAGACAAACAGTCTGATAAACAAAAGCCATAGCAGGAAAGACAAAAATGAGTAGGAGTTTATGAAGGAGTCGAAACATTTTCTAAGTGGGTCTTGGAGTGGCCCACTCAACCCTGAGGATGAGGTTATCATAACCATAACCATTCAGCTTGTTGATGGCTCGTTGAGCGTCTTCTCTGCTCACGAAGTTGACGAAACCAAACCCTCTGCTCACTCCAGTTTTCTGATCAATCGCCACATAGACACGGGAGACAGCTCCAAACGGATGGAAGAGCTCCATCAAATCGGGTTCACGGGTGTCCTCAGACAAGTTAGTCACACGCACAGAGTTCTCATCGTTCCTCCTCCTCATGTCCGAACCACCAGTGCTTCTGTCTGCACCTGCTCTCATGCTAGGAGGCACATAAGCGGCCTTGCCACCAGGTGCAGCGGGTACGGCAGATGTTTCTCCTGTGGGTGGCTTGTCGACAAAGACATCGGTTGGTGCAGCTAGATCCTTGTAAGGACATTTTGATGTCCAATGGTCACCTTTCTTGCCGCATGTCCTGCAAACCATGAGGACTGCACCTTTACTCAGCTGAGACAAGCCGTCTCCTGCTGCCTTTGATTCATCTGCTTTGGTACCTGAAACATTACATACCCAGAAACGGGAAAGAAGTTATGGCCCAAACAGATAAATTTGTGCTAAAACAGTATAAATACATAGCCACATATCATCACATGAACTAAAAGAAAAGCTTCATATCGAAAGCAACATTGAATGTGTACAATAAGCAGCCGTAAAACGTGAGAGCACATGTCTGCTCCTACTCACAATGGACTAACAAACAGTGAACTGATGTCGGTGACATACTGACCAATCACACAAAGAAGTAGCCGCGTTGCTAACATGTGATCAGCTAATAGGTCACCCAAGTCATTCGAATAGACTCTTCATATATCCAAAAACAACTAATGTTATAACAAATAACACTAATGTTTTAGATAGTCTAGTCTATAGATTTATGTGATAAGAAGACTAATTGTTTTAGTTCACAATTCGCATAACCAAAAATAAAACTATTGTAATAAGACTAATAATGTCTTGGATTCCTATGTAACAAGACTAATGTGTTAGATATAAACTAATGTAACACGACTAATGTTTTAGATATAAACTATGTATAACCAAAAGAAATGGACTAATGTTTTAGATTCGTTTAATCTTAGATTATGTAATAAGACTTATGTGTTAGTTCATGATTCCTACACCCAAACAACCACTAATATAATAAAAACTACTGTTTTAGATTCGTAGATTAGGTAATAAGAATCAACGTTACCAGGAGCCCTAGGTCGTTCCAGAAGAATCTCTTCGGTCGAAACCATGGTGAGATGGCTACCAGCGTCCTCGTTCGCGGCGTCTCCGAACTTAGGCCAGCTCCTCCGCTCCATGGCTCGTTTGTTGAGCCTCGCGGAAGCTAGCTTACGGACGCGTGACCTGGTCGTGATCTTGACCTTGTTGCCTTCGTCGTTGAACTTGTACTCGATCACCGTCTTCAACCCGTTCTCGTCTGGGCCGATCACCTGCTTCGGAGGGAGGAGGAAATCCAGATCGTCGTCTTCGTCCATCTCGCCCCATCGGAACTTGCTCGTTTTCTGCTGCGAATCGGTCGTCGTCATCTTTCTCGTTTTTTGGATGGATTGTCAGATGCGCCGCTTCTTGTGGTTCGATGATGAATGATGCGCTTAGGGTTTGGGGATCTTATCTGGTGCTTCTATGACCGAAACGCACGTGTTCGAAGATAGCATTCATGGCAAATATCTGGGCTTTTCTAATCTAAATGTTGTTTTGGGCCTTTTCTTAAGCTCGGCAATGGGCTTAAGTAAGCTTCTCTTAACTCAGCCAGGTCTTACATAAGAAAAGAAACAATTTGGCACTAAATAATGACTAAATAGATTGATGAATTCGTATTTTATTTTTAAATATTATACCATTTATAAAAATAAAATTCCATATGATCCATTATTTTTTTTTGTTAAAAGAATTATGGAATAAAATATTAATTATCAAATTTAAGCAACTTGTTGTTATTTTATTTTTTTCCTTTTCATATCTATCAACTTTTTTTTTTCCAATTTCTATTCACTTTAATGGTCACTGTGCAAGGCCACACATTTTGCCTGCCAAATTTTGTAACAGGATTATAATGCAGTGTACTATCCTATCTCAACATCAAAAGCTCTCTAGCAAAAGAAGATATTGTAAAACTGAATTACTAACCCACTATAAGCGTCGAGTATGGAACAATCATTACAATGGAACTGATGACGAGCAGTAGCCTTGCAAGAACCTTTAAGAGCACAACACTATGTTCTATCTGCGATTTCAACTCAGAGGAGGCGCATCTTCCATCAGACAAGCGGCCTTACAGTTACTAGCTAACTAGAGAAGTTAACAAATAACTGCGATTGTTTTTTTTGCCAACATGACAAGGAATCGAAATTTATGCTGTGCCCTTTACTTGAAACAGTGATGATATCCCCGTTTGGTTTTTGCTTCAAGAATGAAGGCTTCTTGTTGACTTAAAGTTCACTGTAGTTACGCCAGACAGCCCTGAATTCTTCACGGAATGTGTTCAGGCGTGCCTTGAGGTTTGGAGTTCTCAGGCTTGCGTGAAGAATGATCACTTTGGAGATTGGATAGAGAATAAAATTAAAGTTATAAGTTTAAAACCGGATCAAAGAAATGAATGGAAGTGTAATAACTTACTGAGAAGGGCAGTGGCAAATGCATAGAGGACCCATAACAAACCGCAGGAAGTAAACCACAAGACAAAGCTGGCTACATAAGGAAAATTAATACTTACGCATCAGTTGCATATCAAGAGGTAAGATGAAGGATTATAATAACATTAGAGATATTGAGTATGTTAAGTACCGGTTAATCCAAGCAAGACAAATACCAAACGTGGTTTGCCACAAACGTAAACCTTCTTTCTAACTGCAGATCGCCCACGAATGACGGGCCTGAAACAAGTAGTAATAAAAATGTAAAGATCAGCTTCTGTAATCTTTCCATGAAGATTCAAAATCAAAAGAACTCACATGTGGGGAGGTCTCATCTTTGCAGCTAAATGTGGTGAAAAATGCCTAATGGTCCGGATCATCTTCTCATTAAAAGTAGCTGCAAAGCTGCAAAAAACAACACAAAACATGAGAGCGTTCACTAGAATACACACACACACACGCAAATCAATAGGTCAAGAAAAACAAAACAACACCAAATAACTGAAAATAGAGAACCTTGCAAGTTGCAACTCCTAAATTTTAAGAACCAACAGCATAACCTATCGAATCTAATACTACTAAGCACATTCACTTAACTATAGAGAACCTCTTCCTAAACATTCCAATAGATGTTAAACTAACACAAACAGAAGCCAACGCATGAACATCTAAGCAGCGATACAAAGCAGTATACTAACGAGAAAAATCACAGCAAGTACCTGTCGTTAAGGAAAGCTAAGCTTAGGGCAGTAAGAGGAGCACCAAGAATGGCCAGAGGTCTCGTGATAAGTGCAAGACCTGAGCTCAAAACAGCACAAAGAGGATCTTAAATAAATAAATAAAAACCCAAAATTTCTCATTCATAGCTTAAAAAAAAAATCAAGTCTTTGACATACCCAGAACGAGAATAAACAGTATGAAGTAATTCGTCCTATAGCTGCAACAGTATAAACACACAGAGAAGAAGATATAATCAAAATCAAGCACAAACGTGAAAACGCGAATATAGAAAACAGAGAGAAAGGGAGGGAGATATACTAGTATAGATTGCATTTGAGACGACTCATCCACTTAGAGAAAGAGCGAGGGAAGGCGAATCTGGAGAAGAACTCGGCTAAGGAACGAGGACGCGTCGACCACTCAACCTCTCTTAGCGCTTCGATCACATCCTCAGCAGCTACGCTATCCCAATCCATCTCTCTCTATCTATATCTTTCTCAGAAGCTATGGCACCACAAGAAGTAAAACAATAATCTGCTCCGAAGCCGAAGATGAAAAATTAGGGTTTGATGGATTTTTATTCAATTCGAGGATGATTGATTCTCTGGTTTTAGGTTTGATTTTGTTTTTTACTGTGGATCAAGCAAGCAATGGGAAGGGAAAGTAAAATACACATTAGCAGATGATGACGTGTCATTATACAACTGGAGGAATGACGAAAACGCGGCAAAAAAATGTGTCTGAGCCCGGTTTCGAACCGGGGACCTCTAGTGTGTGAGACTAGCGTGATAACCGACTACACCACCCAGACGACTTGTTTTATCTACTTAATTATACTATCAGAATTAACTCGGCTATTTATTTGAGTTCAGTAATCAAATAAAAGCTCTTCCAGTTCTCAGAGAAGAAAAGCTCTCAACTACAAATAAAAAGCATGTACTAACCAAACATTTCACTTTTTGGATCTTTAAGTTCCAGTAGCTCTCTTGCATGAGATGCAAGGTTGTGGACTGATTATCAGATAGAAGCCAAATATTCATATTTGCAATTTGTACATATATAATTAACATCCGCGGTTACTGACTGTATGATTCTTCAGAATTTTAAATACAAAGCTTTCTTTGCAGATCTCATATCCTTTACAGTTTGACCGGTTCCTTCAGTCTTCAGAACATATACGAAGGCTGAAGCTAATGGCTGATAAACATTCCTGAATATATTATCACACAAACAAGATGAACATCGTGTACAATGAAGAACTGCAACTATTTTTAGAGAAATATATAAAGACTTGAGAAGCTGACTATAGAAGTGACCTTCTGCACTAGTTACACTTTTTTGTTTGTTCAAAGCACTAGTTACACTTTAATGGATTTATTATGTTAGGAAAGTAAATGTTGAGAAAAATAGTAACCTCATTGATATCTTTTTTTTTTGAAAGAAAGCCTCATTGATATCAGTGTTGTTATTCCTATTCACCGGAACCGTTCGCAGACAGAAGACCATATCCACCAAGTTCTTTGTTGTCTTTGACTTGGTAAAGACAAAAAAATTCGCCGTTGCCGGGCATCGAACCCGGGTCACCCCGCGTGACAGGCGGGAATACTTACCACTATACTACAACGACTTGGTTGCTGACATTTGGAGTAGTTATAAAATGTACTCAAATCTAATTCCTCGTGAAACATTTGGTTGATCAGTTTGTTATGTCGTCTTTTGGTTTGCAAAGTCCGACAGTATAAGACAGAGAGATGGGGGTACTTATTCAGTACTGCCACTAATTCTTTTTTCTAGTTAGTCGTGTGAAAGTGTAGATAAATGTCGAAACTAATCATCAAGTGTCTGCAAAAACATGAAATTTGATGAGTTTCTTGTTCAGAATATATTTTCTTGTTGTCTAGAACATTTGCATTTAATGTAATCTCGGATTTTATAGGTTTCATCTTTTTCTTTTTCAATGTTGTCAACGTAGGTAGTAAAATTCATCTTGTAAACCAACAAGACACAATTTTGGAGTAGAAAAAATAGGCTCAGAAATAATACGAAAAATATTTTGTACATGAATCATTTCTAGAAACATAAAGAAGATGGCCATACATCTATGAACAAAGTCTAGGATATCATGAATATCTAACTAACAGTTTACCAAAAAAGAAAAATATCTAACCAACATTAATTTAATCAAATATACAAAGAGGAATAACACCACTATCATATATGATCTACCAACACAACCAATGATACATGACATACATACTCATTCTTTTTGTGTACAAACCAATGGCCGATGGATGCATAGTCCATATAGACTTATTTTTGGCAGTTGGCGTGACTATTGCTCTTCTTTGTAGTTGCATTTTTCTTTATATTCCAGTGTTGTTTAGATTTATCTTTCTTTCCACTACTATTTCTCTTTGTACCGATTGTCAAAAACTAAAAAATTTAGTATAAAATTTAATATTTAGACCTAAAAATCCAACCGAACCCAAAAACGTTCAATCCAAACCAAAATTTTCCGAGACAAAAAAAAGACTTCAAAATGAATTTGTAACTGCTAAAACAATACCAGTAACTACTACCCCTAGAGAGCCCCAAATAGTAATGGTCTCTCCTCCACAAAGCCATACCATGCATGGAACAAATCCAACCCCAAACGAAGTAGCCGTAAACAGAACACACACATCCTTAAACAACTCAAACTGTAACCCTCTCCTCTTCTTCCTACTCAACTTCATTACATCCCTTGTCTTAACCTCATTATACTTCTCCTCCTCGCAATAACGAGAGATCAGCAAACTCGGAATCCTAGAATCAAACTCGTATCTCTCTGGCTCCCACTCGTTGAATATATCTTGTGCTCCTTGTACATCACCAAGCTTCAACAAAGACCTAATCACACTTCGATACCCTTCGTTACTCATCTTACCCACGTTATCTTTCTTGTACTCATTCCATAAACGGTACACTTCTTTTTTACTCGATGTTATCTCTATAGCCTTTAACGTTGACCCTTCTGTTTCGTAAGCCTTTGCCATTGCGTCCAACGTCCTCACTTCAAGTCTGAGCTCTTCTTCCCATTCTCTCTTATACTTCTCCATGCACTCCATGGCTGATACATATGCGTTTACTCTCAAAACGTTGTTCATTGTGACATTATCCGGCTCTATGTTCTTCTCCTTCATCTTTTCAAGAAGCTTCATGACCTTGCTTCTTTTTCTTATCTCACTGTAGAGAGATATCATTGAGTTGAATGGTGTGGAGTTTAAGAGGAACCCTAGCTCACTCATCCTCTCGAAAGTGGCTTCTGCTTTATCCACAGTTTTGGCTGATCTTGTGTATGTGGTTAAGAGTGTAGAGTAGACCGAGTAGTTCTTCATGTTCTCAGGGATGCTGCTATTGAAAAACTTCTCTGCTTGTTCTAAGCCCAATACATTGTCAATGAGATGAAGCCTAGCTGCATAGTCCTCAGGGAAAAGATCAAACAACTTTCTCTCACTCACCCATGTTGATGCCTCAAGTGCTTTAGGGTATTGTTTTGAGTCACAAAGATCCTTAATGAGACCTCTCATGTAGGAAGGCTCCACTAGGTTCCCTTTCTTACCCCATTCCTCCAGCAATGGACCAATAGGTCTAACCATTTTTTCATTCCTTATAGTCTTGATCATGAGCTTATCTGCCTTCTTAACCTGTCCGTTTTTGCGGTAACCAGAAGCCAACATGGTTGGGATTCGGACATCAAACTCAAGACCAGAGTCATCCCACTCATTGTAGTAAATCTCTTCTGCTCCATTGAGATCATCAAGCTTCAAGAGAGATCCAAACAAAGCTCTAAACCCATCATTGTCCTGCTCTTCTGTCATCTTGTACAAGTCCCATATACGGTAAACGTCTTCTCTCTCTCCAGCTTCACCATATAGCGTCAAGAGTTCAGGATAGGACTCAGGATCTATCTGGTCCTCCTCTGTTCTAAGAAGCATCTCTCTCGCCTTCTCCTTGTTACCATGTCTTAGATAAGTCTTTGCCATGTCAAGTGACGTGAGACAGTGCATCTTTACAGTGTCTTCCCAAACAGAAAGAAGCTTCTCCATAGCCAACAAGTCAGACACAGAAGCATACACACGCAGAGCTGTGTTCACGGTGAGACTATCGAACGCAACGTTGTTCTCCTTCATCTCTTGCATGATCTCATCGACCTTGTCTCTCTTCCGGACAGATAAGTAGAGAGACATCATCGAGTTGTAAGGCAAAGGTTTCAAGAGCAAACCAATCTCCCTCATCTTCTTGAAAGTACCTTCAGCTTTAACAAGATCTTTCTTCACAGTGTAACAGTTCAACAAAGCGGTGTAGATTGCCTCACCTCTCTGGCTCTCCGGGACGCTCTCAAAGAACTTCTCAGCTTCTCTCAACCCCAACACGTTCTCTATAAGACAAAATCTAGCTGTGAAGTCTTCAGGGATGAGGTTACATAGCTTATGCTCAATCATCCAGTCTGATACCTCTAGGGCTTGACGAAAGCGTTGCGAATCTCTAAGCTCCTCTACGAGTACTCTCACCATCGAAGGGTTTATTTGTTTACCTTTTTGTTGACGTCTCCAATGTTCAAGAACCCTAGTGATTGCTGTTTTGTGTTCTGAAGCGGCTTCGATACGACTCTGCAGAGTAGTAGTGTTGTGCCTTGGAGAAGACGGTAGGGTTCCGTTTGAGTAGGAGCAGAATAATAGAGTCCTGCTACTGTGAGTGAGGATACTCCGAGCGTGGTGCTGGAGATTATGCGACATCATGTTCAGTGGTTGATGATGATACAGAGAAGACTACTCTAGCTAGCTAGGTTTTGATAACTCTTCAATTTAATAGGGTTTTAATTTTTTTTTTCCATTTTAAAAGTTTACTTCTGTGCCGTGGAAATATTATAGCTTACCATAAACAACTTAACATGTACCAATAATTTAATAATTCTAAAGTGAAAGTTTCCATATTTAAACGTCTACTTCTATATTATTGAGAAAAATACAACTTAATAGTATATAATATAGTAAAATAATAAGAAAAAAGTTGACGTGAAAAATAATAATGCCGTGGGTAATATAGTAAAACTATGCAAAAATAATAATGATGTGTTTTTACGTTTCAGAAATTTTATATTGAACATATATTAAATATTACACTATATTAATAATTAACCTTTTATGTTTTCTCGGAGAAATCGTAAGCTGTAACTTTTTCCAAGCACACTTATAATACAAGTTATGGACTATGGAGTACTACATCAAACTGCAAGTAATCACCTCAACCAAAATTAACCATCAAAATGTCTGCATAGCATAGGCATAAAACTATACATTTGGGGATGAATTTGTTTTATGTTACGTAGAATTTTAATTAATCTTTATTCTTGATGTCTGGAACACATACATCATCTCCAAATGTCTAACATACTCAGCATAATAATTCTTAAATAAAAACTGATAAGAACCTCCTAGACAACTAAAATAAATTGGCTAGGGCAAAAATTCAGGAAGACCTAGCATTAATATAAAAATCAAAGGGGGGAAGGTTGTACACAGCATAACCGCCGGTATAAAGAGAAGAGTCCACCCCATATCTTTCATGAACAGCTCAAACTCCGTCTCATCCACCTTCCGTCTACTCGAATTCAGCATTTGCCTCGCCTTCGTTTCATCACCTTCGACCTCGCAATAACGTGCGATTAGCAAACCAGGTATCCTAGCATCGAACTCTTCTCCTCCTTTTGATTGTGCCCACTCTCCATACATCTCTTCTGCTCCTTTTACATCACCAAGCTTCAACAAAGACCTAATCACGCTCACATACTCTTCATTACCCATCTTTTCAATCGTGTCCCTTAGACGGTACACTTCTTGTGTACTCGTTGTCATCTCTACCGCCTTTAGTATTGATCCTGCTTTCTCGTAAGCCGCTGCCATTGCTTCCATCGTTTCCACTTCAAGCTTGAGCTCTCCATCATCAACCCATTGGCTCTTATGCTCGTCCATCAAGTCAACGGCTGATGCATAAGCCTTTGCTCTCAAAACGCAGTTCATTGTGGCACTATCCGGCTCTATGTTCTTCTCCTTCATCTTCCTTAGAAGATTATCAATCTCGACTCGTTTCCATAGCACGCTGTAGAGAGATATCATGGACTTAAACGGTGAGAGTTTGGTGAGGAAACCTAGCTCTCCCATCTTCTCAAAGATAGCCTCAGCTTTATCAAAATTTTGGTAAGATCTCGTGTATGAGTTCAAGAGTGTGGAGTAGACAGAGAAGCCCTTCATCTTCTCAGGGATGCCTTTTTCGAAAAACTCATCAGCTTCTTTCAGACCAAACACTTTCTCGGTTAGGTCAAGCCTATCAGCATAATCTTCCGGGAAAAGACTAATCACCTTTTGATCACAAAGCCATGAAGATGCCTCAAGTGCTTTAGAGAACTGATTTGAATCTTTAAGGTTCTTGATGAGGTCTCTCAACTCCGAAGGCTTCCCCCACTCTTTCAGCAAGGGAGTGATTTCTTTATCAGCAAGTTCTTTGTTCCTTAAAGTCTTGTTAGTCAAGTTATCTGCCTCTCTCACCATACCCTTTTTGCGGAAAGCAGACACCAACGTAGTTGGGATCCGGACATCAAACTCAAGACCGGAAGACACGTACTCTTTGTAGTACATTTCTGCTGCTCCTTTGGTATCATCAAGAAGACAGAGAGATCTAATCAAAGCTAGGAACCCTTCACTCTTCTGCTCTCCTGTCTTCTTGTATAGGTTCCATATACGGTAAACATCTTCACTACACTTTCCAGCTTCACCGTATAGCCTCATTAGCTCCACATAGGAGGCGGGTTCGTTTAGCACCTCTGCTCTAAGAAGCATCTCTCTCGCTTCTCTCTTGGAACCAACCCTCAGATAAGCCTTTGCCATGTCAAGAACTGTGTGCAACTGAAGCGTTTCGGTCTCTTCCTCTTCCCAACCCACGAGAAACTTTTCCATGGACGCCACGTCAGATTCAGCAGCGTACGCTCGCAAAACGTTGCTCACGGTGTGGCTATCAAGCTTAACATCGTTGTCCTTCATCTCTCGCAGAATCTCATCTATCTTAACTCGGTTTCCAACAGAGCCGTAGAGAGAGGTCATGGAGCTGTACGGTGAAGGCTTCAAGAGCAGACCTAGCTCTCTCATCTTCTCGAAAGCAGCTTCTGCTCTGTCGAGAGTCTTCTTACCAGACTTTGCGTAGCTCTTTAGTAGAGCAGTGTACATAGGCTCACCTCTCAGATTCTCAGGGACCCTCTCCAAGAACTTCTCCGCTTCTTCTAAACCTAACACACTCTCGACCAGATCGAAACGTGCGGTGTAATCCTCCGGTACGAGAGTGCATATCTTTCTTTCAGTCATCCACTGTGATACCTCTAGGGCTTGTGGATACCGCTTGGAGTCGCGGAGCTTTTCGAAGATTCCTCTCACCAGAGAAGGATTCAACGTGTTCCCTTGTTGTCTCCATTGCTCAAGCACCGTACTGATCTTTGCCTTCTCATT
>NW_026616616.1:0-23315 GCF_000801105.2 Raphanus sativus | reverse complement strand
TTTCCGTTTTTGGCGGAAAACCTCGGTTTTTCAGTTTTGGCGGAAACCCCTGGTTTTCTGGTTTTGACGGTAAAATTTGGTTTTCCGGTTTTGGCGATAAAACTTGGTTTTCCGGTTTTGGCGGAAAAACTTGGTTTTACGTTTTTGGAGGGAAAACTCGGTTTTCTGTTTTTGGCGGAAAAACTCGATTTTCGGATTTTAGCGAGATTTTCGGGTTTTGGCGAGGAAACTCGGTTTTCGGGTTTTGGCAAAAAAACTCGGTTTTCGGGTCTTGTTGAGAAAACTCGGTTTTCCGATTTTGGTTGAAAAATATGTGTTTTGATTTTGCCGGATTCTTTTTTTTTTGGTTCTGACAGAAAAAACGTTTTTGCAAATTTTTTTATTTAATTAAAATAGTAGAAAATATAATCATATAATTGAAAATCCATGGGTACCCCCACTATAAATATGGGTTTTAAAATTTATACCCATGCTTAACCCAATTAATTTTGGATAGATAAAAACCCAACCCAATATTAGTGGTTTGGGTAAACCCATGGACAATCACCCATGTTAAGTTGTTAACATCCCTAATATCTAGTAACTTTTTTTTTTGTCAACCTGTATATCTAGTAACTTTCTGCGATTAATTGGAGAAAAACATTTTTTACGATATACGGTAGCAAAAATCCATATATAATTAAATACAGTAGCAAAAAAGACCCGGAGAAAACACTTATCAGCCGTTTCAAGGTCCTATAAAATAGTCACTCAGTCTCTCTCTCTCTTTTACTACTCCTACATGTGCTCTGCCGCTTTTAAATCTCCGTCTTCTTCCTCGTGTCACACTTTCTCACACTCTGCAAAAAAACATTTTCTTTCCTAAAATCTCCAATCCAAGAAAAATCAAAGCTTAAAGCTTTCACTACAAAAGGGGCATCTTCCTCTTTACCTCTCGGTAACCAAACGTTGCGTTTGTGTTATATTCCATTTTATAAGAGAATAATAACAAAAAGCTCTTTTTTTTTCTTTTTAACTTTCTCGGAAAATCTTCGCTTTCCCCTTTCCTCTCTAGCAGTTTTCTATAAAAAAACTTCTCCTTCTTTGTTCTGAAGAGGAGCGTCTCTCTTGTTCTTCAAGTTTCTTCCTCTGCTTTTTTCTAAAGTCTTATCTTTATCTTTGTCTCTTTCCTTTTTTTTCCTCTCTTTGCTTTTTCAAATGCTTTTTCAATCTCTCTGATATATACACACAGAACACAGTCCAAGTAACAGAGAGAGAGAGAGAGAACAAATGGAACCGGAGAAGAATCTCGTTCTCCCGAAGATCAAATTCACCGAGCACAAAACCAACACGACAAGAACCGTACAGAGTCGTCACCACCATCATCAACAGCCAAGGCTTATCCGTATCTCCGTCACCGACCCAGACGCAACAGACTCCTCCAGCGACGAAGAAGAAGAACACCAGCGTTTCGCCTCAAAACGCCGTCGTATCAAGAAGTTCGTCAACGAAGTAGTTCTTAACTCTGCCGCTACTACTACTACTACTTCCACCACTCAAATCGAACCAAAGAGGAGAAGGAATAGACCGGTTATCATCAAACCGGAACCGGCTCCCGCTCCGGAATATAAGAAGTACCGAGGAGTGAGACAGCGTCCCTGGGGAAAATGGGCGGCGGAGATAAGAGACCCCCTCCGCCGCGTCCGCCTCTGGCTCGGAACTTTCAACACGGCGGAGGAAGCCGCCTTGGTCTACGACAGCGCCGCGATTCAGCTCCGCGGCCCCGACGCTCTCACCAACTTCTCCGTCTCCCCGCCGACGGCGGATACCAAATCTCCCAAGAAGAAGAGCAAAACCAAAGACGACGTCGCTTCATCCTCCTCCGCCACCAGCAGCGACTGCCTCCGATCTCCGGTGTCCGTTCTCCGATCTCACTTCACCGTCGACGAAACCTCGGCGGTTATCGTCAAGGAGGAGCCCTCGGCGACGACGGCGGTGTCGGAGACTTTCTCCGATTTCTCGGCGCCGATGTTCGCGGACGATGATTTGTTCGATTTCCGGAGCGACTTTCTCGCCGGAGAGTTGTTCGGAGAAGATGTATTCGCGGATACGTGCACTGGTATGAACTTTGGATTCGATTTCGGATCATCCGGATTACCCAACTGGCACGTGGAGGACCATTTTCAAGATATCGGGGATCTATTCGGGTCGGATCCTCTTTCTGTTT
Source organism: Raphanus sativus (assembly GCF_000801105.2). NCBI lineage: Eukaryota > Viridiplantae > Streptophyta > Magnoliopsida > Brassicales > Brassicaceae > Raphanus > Raphanus sativus. The sequence goes on along the minus strand of NW_026616616.1, from coordinate 21,109 downwards.
AAATAAATTTTATTAATAACCGGCCGTTATTATACGGACGGCGAAGTTTTGTACCGGTGAGAGATATAGCCTTGATGTTTGTTTTTATCTTCTTCTTTTTTTTCTACTTTTTGTGCTTATATGAAATGAAATTGTATTAATGTTGTTAATGTTTTTAATGGTAATATTAATTAGTAAGTAATTAACTAAATTATTAACGTTTAGTTCAAAAAGTCACTCTGTTCACTGGGGGGGTGGGGTTTCTTTGCTCCACGTGCTCTGGGCTCTATCTCCTTTTTATTTTTGGTCGACTGAAAATTCCCTTCGTTTTCGCCTTTTTGTTATTAATCTTTTCGCTTTTCTTGTTGGTGGGTATTAATGTATTGATGTAGCTTTAGCTTAAGTATTATTATTACACACGGTTAGAAGCTAATTTATAAGGTTAAAATGCAAGTAGGGTGATGTGCCAGGTGGATTGACTGAGACTACTAGATACGAGGGAAGAGAGAATCTAAGTCTGATTTGAAATGTGAAATGTGGCCACATCAGAGAAGCTATGTTTTGGCAGTTTTTTGATAAGTCTCATGAGGTTTACCTGAGAGAAAGCAGTGGGAGTAGCTGATTGACTATAACTCTTCAACCGCATACTACAAGTTTTTACACTCAATTGAGTTATCCGTCAGATATTCATTTTGCCATGTTTTGAAATACAAATTTATAAAAAGGATTAGATTTTCATTATCTCTTACTCGCATTTTTGGGTTTATCTGTGGTTACTAAATGGTCTTCCTAATAGCTAGCTAGTTTTATGTTCAGGTGTTGTGTCATTCTCTTCTATAAATTGGTATTTGTGATGGGAAAATTAGCCTGTTTGGTGTAATCCAGTTTTTAATATTTTAGTCCCTGTATACCATCCCAAGTGAACCATCAATCTGTTAAGAAAAGAGACGAGTTTTAACAAGTTTGGTCATGGTCCGCGCGCTGCTGGTTCTATATCGATTGCATCGGAATATAACCATGGTTTCCCAAAACTAGTACAACCAATCTATGTCAAAATATGTTAATATCCCTCAGCTTGCTTGGAATGACTTTGGTCCACCTGAACAAGAAAGCATGTGGAATCATTGAGGTTATTATTCTTCTTTAATCAATGCATTGATGTTCTTTGTTTTCTGGTGAGAACCTAAGGTTATTGTCCCATAATCCTAGATTTCCTACGAAGCAATATTCGGCGTTGAACCTAGACTGATGATATCTTTTGTCCATCTTGTGGTCACTATTTGATTACTGTAGTTTGCTTTTTTATTATATTTTTTTTGTCGAATTAGCTATATTTTGTTTCAGACCCAACCATTTCTTGATGGCTTCCTGTTATTTTTGTTAACTAAATCAATGCGTTAAATCAAGTTTACTTTTGTGGATCGCTTCTTCTATCTAGATTTTTTTTTTTTGTTTCTTGTTGTATAGAATATTATTTTAAGTTCATCTGAGATATCGTTTGCATAAATCTTTGTTGGAAAAAAAGTTTATTTCATTAGGTTACTTGGATATTTATCGTAGATCGTCAAGAGTTTTATCGTCAAGAGTTTTACTTGGATATTTATTGAATCGAACCGTTCCAACCTGAAAATCTGATTTCTTTAACGAAGAAAGTAAGACTTGTTACTCTGTTGATCAGATGCATAGTCGACATTTCTGATAAAACACGAAAAAGCGACGATTTACATATAATTGATAAATCAATTTAAAAAATCTCAAAATATATATTTAAAAGATTGAAAATACAGAGATGTGCAGGGAAAAAAACTGACGCGTAGGTTAGAGCCGCAACTACTCGAGAAAGAGCAGAGTCATGTCGCTTTCTCTAGATATCCTTTTTTCTTCTGCCCGTAAAAGAGGTTCAGAGGCTACATCTCTTTGGCAATTATTTTAAAATTATTTTATATAAATTTTTGAAAAGTTCTGGCAATATTCAGAAATAACCATGCAAGTTGCTGAATTTTCAAGTGTAAGATATACTACATTTGTTGTTCAAAAAAGATATACTAGTACATTCTAATAATCTACTGTATAAGGGAAAAAGGAAGAAAATAGGTCCAAATATTTATTACATATACAATTCAAATACGTGGGTTGGGTTTATTAGCGAATTTAGAATGTATCTACTATGATGAATATGTAGATACGGAAAATAAGAAGTATTAAATGGCTAGGCCCCATTTCGTAAAATATTCATGTGAACTACGTGATTTTTCATGCATACCCATCAATCTTTATTTTTTGAAAATGAAAATATGTTCATACCCATATATTCCGCTGTGCTATAATTTAAACTCCCATGTTAACATGAGTATTATTTAAAACAAAAACTCTCATTTAAATTTCACAGCTATATAACATATTCTACCGACATGACCAAGAAAAGAGAGTAAATGACTGATTTAATTGTTAAGAACTAATCAAGCGTAAATAGAAGTTTGTTTAATCACCAAAGACAATGTAGTCTTGAGTGATTTCAAATGATCTGCCGCATATCTAAGAGATTGTTACATTTACATATATTTCGTTATTGAAGAAAAAGAGTAAAATCACATGACTTTACAGTGCCCTTTCCCGATTTTGTAAGGCTTGAATATGGTCATGGGCCAAAGATATGCATGCATATACAATCACACATTATAATATAGTGTCCCCTCATGCAAAGATTTGGTTTGTCACAAAATTCCAGAGCTCTTGTAAGATTTATTCTAAAAGATAAATGGGGACCTTTCATGAGATCTTCTCTGTGATTTTCTAATTTTGACTAACTGTTGAATAAAAATACATATCATGATAAATCTTACGTTCATGCATGCATTCAGAACTTATTAAATAAAATAAGTAAACAAAACTCTTTTACCCAAAAAGTAAAACAAACTCATGCAAAAAAAGAAGAAGAAGCAAACTACGCCGTTCACGTCATGACATGATTCAATGATTACTACCGTGTGTCTAAAGTAATTTTCGTTATTTAAGATATCCAATTTTTTGTTTGGCTTTACTTCACGAATTCTAAATAATACAAGTTTTTCTTCAAAAAAATATTATCTTTAACATAATATAAAACATAAATAATTTAATGAAATTATATGTTTCATAAAATTTTAGAATTAATTAAATGTTTTTATAAAACATAAAATTTTAAAAGAACTATAGTTTTTATAAAGAGTTTATATTTCTTTCTTAATTTAATATTTTTATAAGTAGTTTTATAAATAAAAATAATAGTTATATGTTAAAATAATAATTATATAAAATTATATATTTAAAACTATATATTTAATTTTATATACATATATTTATATAAAAGCCAGAATAGATAAGTTATTCAATTACAATTTTTTTAGTATTTATGATTTCTATAACGAATACTAATTTTTAATATTTGTTTTCATTTTGAATAGTTATGAATATTTAGATTTTTGGATTTAGTCGAAACGAAGAATGAATATAATCAAAATTAACAGATAAAATGCTTCCGCCTACTAATTATTCATACAGAGAAAGAATTAACAAACATGTAGAGGACCCCCACTATGATGACGCGTCTCAGCTATGAAAATGTACGGCTTCAGGATCCCAGGGTCCAGCGAATCTGGACCGTCCATTTGGTTTAGCTCAAACGTACTGGGTTAAGTCCTTGGATAAGCCGTGGAATGGTTGAAATTGAACCAGGTGTCTACTGGATACTTTAGAGCTGGGAAGTAATCACTTAACCTATGCCAAATGTGAAGAATTTTGTGAACAGGATCATACCAGGATTCTTTTATCTGTACCGGTCCAGGACTGTCCTGGTCAAAGAACATTGTGTCAAACATTCAACGCTATCTTGACCTAAGTTGACTTTATCGTGCATGACTTGACCTCAGTTGATATGTTGAAAAAATTGAGTCCAATTCAATTTAAAACTTGGATTTGAGAAAAACCATAAAATCGTTGTGCCAAAAAAAAACCCGTAAAATCGACAAAAAAATCAATAAAACTAATGATCTAGGCTTAACTTCAAATCTCGGTTCTAAAAAATCAACACACGATTAATATTTTTTAGTTATCATTAAAATTAAATATTTCACGATCAATATTTAACTATCACTGTTGCTTAATTAATTTTCGATTAAATTATATTTTCTTAAGAAATAATGTAAAAAATATCTTTATGGTTTCTTATATACTATTTTTATTTGTTCATATTCAGTAAATTTTTATTAGTTGTAAGAATAAATAATTTCTGTAATTTTAAATGTTTAATTTTAGTTTACATAGTGTTCATTTTTAGTTGTTTAATGTATATATAGTTAGACTATGTTTATTATTTATTTTTAATCAATAAAAGATAACATATATATACGTATATATATAAACTAGAAAACTATTCGATGGATAGAACCGTTTTAATCAATTAATCAATAATTATACCGAATTAGTATTCAGTCCGGTTTTCAAAATATTGCTATCACTCATTATTCATTTTCGTCAATTTTCAACAAATAGATGCACACTCGTTACTGAATTTAGCAATTGATGTATCTGCTATTAATTTTTTTTTCATTTACGAAAAATATTAACAAAATATTAACGTTACAGTACATGTGAGTAGTCCTTGTCTAACTGAAAATTGAGAAAGATAGTGAAAAATCTAAGATTAATATTGATTTTTGGTTGATACAGTTAAATTTGTGAAACCAGGATCTCTAATTAACACTATACGCTATGCTGTTAATTAGTCGACATACCAAAAGTATTCTTAGAAGAATCATAAAGAAATGATTTAGTTTTAAAACTTTCTGCCAATATTGTTTCGAAACTTATCAAAAAGTCCATGATATGTAACTACAAACCTATGATTGACTTTGGTCCACCGAAATTCAAGATATAATGATATAAATCAAAACTTTGATATATATGTATTATTGTATGTTTGTACATATACACACAGTCTACATATTCATATAATGATATACACGGTAGAAATATCAGATGCGTTTGCACAAATCAGTTTCAAAAAAAAAAAATATCAGATGCGTAAACATTTTTAGAATGCATAGTAAGAAAATACATGTGGAATAGAAGGTGACTGAGACAGTGTCTCATGAAAAGTGGCAGAGACACATTAATAAAGAACATTAAAAGAAGGACCAAAGAAATTAAATGATGTCTTTTAATTTCATATTTCACGTACCATTCTCGTGCTATTCCCATGCACTTAACATGTTCGCTGTGGCTTCTTCCTTATAATTTTACTGAACTAACCTTCCAACTACCTTTTCGGTTATGTTATCTCATATTTCCATTCTTACTTCCCTCGCCATAATGCACAAGCTAATTTGAGTTTGAATATTTGTACTATTGGTACCACAACGTTACTATTTTCCTACGTTAAAGTCACTGCTTAAAGAACATCATAAATATCCCCGGGTTATAAGGTTCTTCTATAGTAACATTTGTCCTGTGAAGGCTTTGATCATCTTTTACGAACAAGTGTTGGTCTATAATTAAAACATCCCGACGTACATTTGAAATGTCTATATGATCATTCCTATACTAAAATACACACAGCTAAGAAGGACGACTTAACTAGCAACATATTACAGCCTTCGATAAATTTAAGACTCTACTTGCTAAAGATGCACCATGTCGAGTTTTAATCCAGACATAATACCAATACAAAAAAAAACTTTAGCCAACAGATAAAACTTAGAGCACGTCAAATATAAATTAGAATGCACAAAAGAATAAATAATATCGAATTTTATGATCAGTAAGACAGTAATCAGATATTCTCCCTTATGTTTTTGCTAAATCAATATTGTTTTTCTTTTCTTTTCTTTTCAAAACGTTATAATAATGGTTGAGTATGTTTTGTCATGTTGAAGCCGTTGTCCAAGGACTCGAAAGTAAACATTATGGGCTGATAAAAGGCTTTGAATGGCTTTGTTGAACTAACCAGAGTGGCTTTTCTGGCATACATTCAACAATCAACATAAACCAAGCCATTCACACCATGACATGATCTGACGGTTTCCACCACTGACCATGAGTATGTTTGGAAATGGAACCCACCATTGATGACGCGTCTCATCTATGAAAATGTTCGGCTTCAGATTCTGTGTTGGATGCACGAGAATTTTTTTTTTTTTTTTTTTTAATAGACAACCATTAATGAGGATTTTTACTTGATTTTCGTTCTTTCATATTTTTTGGAAAGTTTTAGCAAAAATAAAAACTATGGAAAGTCTCGACTCTCGATAAAGTAATATTGTTCTGAAACTGCCGTCTACCGCCAGAAAATTAAAATCAAGACAAAAGCAACAAACAAAACAGATTTTATTCACGAGGTATACATAACAGATGAACACGATTTATTCAGTTTTTATATTAAAAACACGCACAATACGAACTTTTTAGATTTTTTTTTGGTTAACAATTTTTTTAGTTTTCTTATTTCACAATTTCACGTTACAATAATATATTCGGTAATATAATGGCGTATCTCTTTTCCCCTTGTAATTTGAGGGAAATAGAGCCAACCATTGGTCACAATCACAAATGTCATGGTAAGCAGCCAAGACACCACTGGTCTCACTGTCCAACGCTGCCCAAACGCTGACCTTTTCACCACCATTTCTGCCGCAGTGCAAACCCCATGCAGCACATAAAACAAAGTGATCTCCCAGGAAGGCGTTTCATAGCTTGTGTAGAAGGATTGAAGTTCGTGAAACAGACCAGAGGCAAGGAAAGTCGCAAAACCCCCGATAAACATAGCCAAACCGGAGTTTGATTTACCCTTCAGAGGAAAGTAGAAAGCTGACCGGAGAAGGGAAGACACCATTGGATTCCACCGGGGACCCCAGAAGTCTTGAAGAGAGGTGGCTAGGTAAGGTTCATCGAATACTGGCTTAAGATCGCACCCAAGAATGATAGTGAACAGAAATTTGACGGTGTTTAATGCAATCTCAAGTGGCAAGTACATATATAAAGGATATATAACCACCCATAACAGAACCGTGGGAAGATTATGTTTGTAACCCCGCATATGTAACATTAACATCACTGCACATATTGCAACTTTAGTGGGGAAAACCCAAGTGGGAGAAGTAGATTGAGATTTAGGGGTTTTTCCAAGTCTTTCGATGGGAAGGAAAGTGAAGCACAAAAATCCAAAAAGACTTGTGGGAAGTGGGAAAAGAGGACCTTTATCAAATGAAAAGAGGATGAGCTTTAAAATTCCCATCCCTGTGAGGGTAAACGTTATGATGGAAATGAACAATACTGAGGAGAAGAAGATGGGGAAAACAAAGAACTGAACACATACTGGAAGAATAGAGAGTAATCGAGGAGCCCCAGCTTTGATTCTAGACGGTATGTAGTAGCAATAAATTACGGAGACTATTGATGAAATGTATACCAGGGCAAATCTCTTGATTTCTTCCTCCATGTCTTACTTATTTTTTGTGTTTGCTGGTAATGATGATCTTCCAATCATCGAGGTTTTTTATCTTGGTTGTTGTGTGTATCTGAAGTAGCAGGAATGTGTATTAGACTATTTGCACTTGTGGTTTAACAGGTAGACAAATGATGGAACGGGTTTGCTTCGACGTTCTCCCTTCTGAGGCTGGCTCTTGCGCACGTTCTACTTTCTAAGGCTGGCTCTTGCGTACGTTCTCTCTCCCTTCTGAAGCTGGCTCTTGTGTACGTTTTACCTTTTAAGGCTTATTCTTATGTCAACAGTTTTTTTCTTTTGTAAGAGTACATGTCAACAAATATATGTATGTTCATGTATTCACTCATCAATTATCAAATGCGAGATAATGCATTTCTCATGTACAACATACGTTTAATTTGTTTTCGGACAACTAGTTTTCACATTTCTCTATGTTACGCAGTTTCAATGGATGACCGCTTTTTGACTCAACTGGCTCTTTGATCTGCTTGCTTAAACCCAAGAAACAGCCGTTGACGTGTTCATGAGAGTAATTCTAGTTTTGAAATGATCGATATCTTATTCTCTTTCTTGTGAAACATGCGAAGCTTATGTATTGTTTAATTTGGTATAATAATTGAAAAGGTATAATAATAACTGAAAAGGTATAATAATTGAAAAATTATGTTGAGTTCATATAACCAGTTTTGAAAAACCATTGCGCCAAGGCTATATATGTACATTATGGGCTGATCTCTCTTATAAAAAAAGTTGAGAAATTAGCAATTTTTTTCTATTCCTAAATAATAAATACTAGATTTTGATCCGCGCTTTAGAAGCGCAGAATATTTTCTGATAAAAAATTTCACTAATAACTTAACAAATATTTTGGTAATTTTTAAGGAGTGTGTATTTAAAATATTTTTGCATTTAAATCAATGTTTTTAAATTCAACCCGATTGTGATTATATCCGTTAATCCGGAGATCTGACAATTCAATTTTGGTTTTTAAAATATTCATATTAAAAAAAAATCACTAAACCTCGAGACTAACCGATTGAACTGATGGATGACTGATGAATGACCGATATGTAATCTTATAATCCAAATTTTAAAGTTCATTATTTTGCAGTTTATGAAATTATGACGTTTCTACAAAATTTTAAAGAGAAAATGATAGATATAAAATAACTAAGATTAATTATTGTATTGTTGGAAACATTGATAGTAGTATAAAAATATATTGTTTGAAACATTGATAATATTATAAAAGAATAAGTATATTGTTTGAAAACATGGATAGTAGTATAAAGAAAGTAACATTAGTGATTTAATGTAGGTTTAACTATAAAGTATAAAGGTGTATTTAATTTAAAAACTTACAAAATAAATGTTAGGTCCAACATAATGTTTCTGTTTTAATAAGATAGATGTAAAAGCAAAGTTCTTAGTTAGAGCTTAGTATAGTCCGGTTTATATAAACCGTTAATCATTAATATCTTCTCATTAGTATCATACGACATAACCAGTATAATTAATATGCTAAAACCAGACTATACAAATTCGTATTGTGATGGATAAGCTAAACTGGGCTTTTAGGCCCATTAACGATTTCGTTCCTTTAAGCCTTGTGAGTTGTGACCGTAGTTGAGACTTGAGAATCATACATCCGGAAGCATCATCTCTCTCTCTGTCGGCCGAAAAACCTTTGTCTTTAGGGTTTATCATTTCCATGGAGAAACAGAATCCTCAACCAGTCTGCGGCCAAGAGGCTCTCCTTCTTCTCAATTGTGTCACTGAGTCTCCGTACGATTCAGAGAAATGCATCCGGTTCCTTCAATCTCTCAGAGAATGCGTTCTCTCAAAGGTTTCCCTCTCTGCAATTCAATCATTTACAATTTACATCATCATCAGCATCTCAATCGAATCTTAGTCTCTTGGATCGTAGTTAACTATTCACTTCTGCTCCAGGACAGTTTTGATCTCTCTTATAGAAAAAACTTCGAGTAAATGTAGAAATGATGAAGCTGATGAGTATTTTTTTTTTTTAATAGAGTGTTTCTTAAGTTCTTAGATGTAACTGTAAATGCAAGGGGCCTGTTTTGTTCTCATTCTTTATCTTTATCAATGCCTATTAATTTTGCTTGTATATTGATTAGTTTTTTTTTTTTTTAAAGTTGTTGTTGTTGACCCTATGGCTATGAATGTAACAGAAAGTTAACAAGTTCGTGATACCAAGTCAGGAACATCCCAGTGAGGGAGGAGCAGGAGGAGCCTCAGCTACCAAGCGACCTTCATAACCTTCTTTGTTCCCTTTTCTTTTGAGATTGTAATCTCACATACTTGATTTCATACAAGTCCTCCACCACAGACTCGTAACTTAGAGGTTACCATATTGTTGCTTTTGTATGTTGAAAACTGAAAACTGGAAGGAGCTAAAAAGAGAAATATTTGACTGTTTGATTCTCTGTAAACTACTTTCTCATGTCAAATAAGTTCGTTCAGACACAATACTAGCATAAAACTAGCTTCTCGCCTATCTCTTGTTTAACTACTGTTTATACAGAACCATCTCAAAGTAGGATTATGGGATATAAGCTGCTTCCCTAACAACACATTTTGTTAGGCTAGTTTCCACTCACCATACAAAACGTTCGTCTCCTAACATTCCATCTCCCTGCCAAAAACAACATCATTACATACAGAGACTCATAGTACTACTTATATCTAACCGTCAAGTACTAGTAGACTCTCTCTCTTTGGTTTCCTTCCACGTCCCTACTGATCTCAATCACACCTGCACGGAGATTCCAGCCACAGAACATGTCAAACTTCCTCTAAATCTAACACACTACCATTAATGAGAAACATCAAAAACACTTGAATTACCTGAATCCACACCGACTTCATCAGAAGAGTTCAAATATTCGACAGCCTTTTCAAGCTTCTCTAGCATCTCCTTCAATTCACCATACTTCTTATGCAATTCGCCATACTTGGTCTCCCAGTGTTTAACCTCTTCCTTAGCCACCACAGTCTCTGTCTGCTTCTTCTCAAGAACCTCCAGCGTTTTGATTAAGTTCTCGTGTTCCTTCTACAGATCCTCATACTTACCTACCGTATATTTAGAATATTCTAAATGAAAATGTTAAAACTTTCTCTGTTGTTGTTTTTTTTTTGTAAAAGTTTTATCAAATTTGAAATACAAAACTCGTTTATTACTTTTTTTTTTTGTAAAAAGAACTCGTTTACTACTTACCGTATATTATTCTTGTTTATTAGGTCTTTCAATGCTTTGTTTTAGAAAGAAGAACACAAACCAAACCTTGTATAATCCATGTTTTACGAGTTATATAATCCAATGATAAAGTAAGTCTAACTGCTGGGGACAGAGATTGCAAGTTGTTTTGGGACGTCTTACTCATTACACTTATTAACTGCGATAATTTCAGTTCAGTCCAAAAAGTGTTTCTCTCGCCAGTTCAAAAGACATACCCAGGTATGTATTACAGACGTACAGTTTTCAAAAGATCACCAAAGAAAATTATATACTTCCTCCGTTTCATAATACTTGATGTTTTGTCTTGGTGGACAAAGATTAAAAAAATTTCTCTAAAAAGATATTTTAAAATATATTTTTAAAATCAGTTAACTAATAATAAAAAAAACTGTAGAGTAGTTTTCTATAAAATTAAAGTTAACTTTAAAATCTCAGAACTTTATATAATTTGAAACAAAATAATCCTTCTAAAACATTGACTATATTGAAACTATATATATATATATTTTTTTTTAAATGAATGTAAAATTTATTGAAACTATATTGAAACAGAGGAAGTATTATTATGTAAAATACTTTCTCAGTTAGTAAAATAGTGTCTGACAACTTAAATAAATCGAAAACATTATCATATATCTCTCACCAAACTCCAGTACTGTGATATAATCAGATTATTATAATAATACATCTTTATTCACTCATTTACCGTATGGTTCTTTTTTAGAAATGGTCCAATGATTTACAATCAGAGCGAAAAAGAAAAGTCCAGAGCATTTGTCGGTCTAAATAACACTCATACCAAGAACACAACACCACTGTTCGTATCTTCTTGAGATGAAGCTGAAGCTGTTCTCAGACTCCAAGATCCATAAGAATGTGTTTCTCATCAAGCTCTTCTCTGCTATTCTCATAACAGGTCTCGCTTTCAGTCTCTTCATTTTTCACTCCAGCGACTTTTCTCCAGTCTTTGCGTCGGTCACAGGAAGATTCGAAGCACGCCTTCTGCCGCCCAAGGTTATCGTGCCTGAAAATGAAGATCTCATTCCTCAGGGTAAGATCACTTAGTATAAAGACTTCTATGTGGTATAAATCTTTGTTTATGAGCAACAATTCTGAGATCTATAGGAACTCTGTTTCTTGATCTGCAAGATCTTGATTTATAGGTGATCTCACATAAAAGACCGAGTTCTTGAATCTTGATAAACTACTTCTTGACTATTGTTTGCAACTTCTTGATTTAAATAGTTGATCTCACATTGGAAGCTAATAACAATCTTTTTTCTTTTTTATTTTGGTGTTTCTTGAATCAGATATTGAAGTAGAGAAGTGCAATCTCTTTGCCGGTAAATGGATCCCAGATTCATCAGGACCAATCTACACAAACAGCTCATGCGGTAATCTCATCGACGGTCACCAAAACTGCATCACCAACGGCAGGCCTGACTTGGACTTCCTCTACTGGAAATGGAAGCCTCATGACTGTCTGTTACCACGTTTTGATCCTCGAAGGTTTCTTCAACTTATGAGGAACAAATCATGGGCGTTCATTGGTGACTCCATCGTGCGTAACCACGTCGAATCTCTGCTTTGTATGCTCTATTCGGTAATAACCTTTGTTTTAATGGCTCTTTTGTTTCCATTTTGTTTATGGACCGTTACATTAATGTCTATGTTAAATTAACTCTTATTAGGAGAGGAAACCGTTCTCAGTGAAATTCGAACCTCTAACCACTTAGACAATAATCTAAGAGTTTTTGTTTCGATCTTAATTTTACAATTTTTTAAAGAAAATCTGTATCACCAGGTCGAAGAACCGGTTGAAGTGTACCACGACAAGGAGTACAAATCGAAAAGATGGCATTTCCCTATACATAACCTAACGATATCCAACGTCTGGTCGCCGTTTCTAGTCCAAGCCGCTATTTTCGAAGATTCAGACGGTGTCTCAACCGCTGCGGTCCAGCTACATCTCGACAAACTCGATGAGACATGGACCAGTCTGATGCCTACTCTAGACTACGCAATCATCTCAACCGGTAAATGGTATCTTAAAGCAGCGGTTTATCACGAAAATGCTAAACCGGTCGGTTGCCATATCTGTCCGGAGAAGTCTCGCTTGGAAGAGCTAGGCTTCGACCATGCTTATAACGCATCGCTGCGTAACGTCATGGACTTCTTAGCTGATGAGACTAACCGTAAAGGTACGGTGTTTTTCAGGACTGCGACTCCAGACCATTTCCAGAACGGGGAGTGGCATAACGGTGGGACGTGCAAGCAGACCGAGCCGGTGAGTGATGAGGAGGCTGAGATGAAAAACGTGCATAAGATACTAAGAGGTTTGGAGATTGGTCAGTTCAAAAGAGCGGTTAGAGAGAAGACGGGTGAGGACGGTGGTAATGTAAAGCTTTTGGATTTCACCGGGATGTTACTGACTCGACCCGATGGTCATCCGGGTGCGTACCGACAGTTCAGACCGTTTGATAAAGACAAAAATGCAAAGGTACAGAATGATTGTCTGCATTGGTGCTTGCCTGGTCCGATTGATTACTTGAATGATGTTATATTAGAGACCATAGCGAATGGCTAAACCGGAGTATTCAAGTTGTGATTGCTGGTTTATGACCATTTGATGAACCCTGGAAGAAGTGAGACCTGGTTCTCTGGAGATAAATAGACTAATACAGAACAAATCTGTTTGAATTGAAAAAAGTGTATGATATTTGGTTCTTGGGAGCTAGCAAAGCCGGTTTGGTAAAGGACTAAAAGTTTTTTTTTTTGCCGGTTCTGTAAAACATTTTTTTCTGTTGGTATAAACCGATATTATGTGTTAGAATTTGATTCGTTATCTTGATTTTCCTCAAATATTAGAAATCTTCTGATAATTTCCCTTAACCTATCAAAATGCGTTAGAATTAGGAGTAAAAATATCATTTGATAGTTGTTAACATGTCCAAGTAAATTATCATGCATGAATTATTGGGTGGAAAAGAGAAAAAAGTTGCAACAATATGAAAACTGCAAAGTTGATGGAAGCATACAAGAAGGAACATGAAGATTACAATAAAAGGTGTGCTCCTATATAGAATTGGAGAATAAAATTATTATTGAATCGTATTATTTGTCTTGTTACAAAATTAATTCAACTGCAAAGTTACTCTTTTAACCATGAAAAAAAATTACAAGTTACATCTACTACGTGAAATAAAATGCAATACAAGTTATCTAGTAAGTGATGTTCCCTGGCTGACAAGTGTTATTCTCTTTTACATTATGTTTTTTTTTAATAATAAATCGAGTCTGGTAAAAACGTGGGAAATTCCGGGTTAATGTCGACCGTTGGATTGAACCAATCAACAGCGTCGAAGATAGGTGAACTCTCCATGAGTCCGCCGAAATAGTCGTTGGTAGTCCCGTAATCGTAAAACGGCGGCGTATTAGGGAAGGAGAAAACATCTTCACCGTCGTCAAGACCCTCGGTTCGAACGGTTAAGCTGGTTTTGAGACTCTCGAGAAGCTCGTTAGGGGTTTGAGCAATGGGTTGTTTGGTTATGGTGTCTTGCTTCTCCGGCGAAGCTGGTGGAGGAGGAGCTGCGGATCCCTGCCGGCAAGTGTGCGCTCCTCTGTAGGTCACTTCGAAAACAGTTGGATCACTGTTTGATCTCTGGACTTGCTTAGTTGCCCAACAGTTCTGTGTGCTACGGTGTGTGCATCTGTAATAACTCCTGCAGTTCAAAACCGATCGAGTTAACATCATGATAATTATGATGATGATGTATTAATGATGAATCATGTTACCTGGGGAACTTGGCGCCCAAAATGTCTTTCTGGCCATACTTTCTCCAGCTATAGACATCATCTTGATGAGGTCCTTCTAAGCCTCTTTCTGGGTTTATTCTCACTTTTTCTGTCCACTTTGGTAACATCTTCCTGCAAAATATTCACCAAAATTTAAATTAATCTATATAATATGATATTTATATTCATAACATTTGGTGACATGTATTTATTTTTTTGGCTGAAATTATTTATTGTTACCTTTTCTTTGAGTTGAAAAAGTGATCTTGGCGATGAGTATTGTTGGAACCTCCTCCATCAATAAACTCTTCGCTTCTCGGACTTCCGTTTATCGACGCGGGAGATTCAGGAATTACGCCGGAGTGTGTCACCGGAGCTACAGCATCCTCCTTCAGAATAAGTTGTACGGGCGGTGAGGAAGACCAGTTTACAATGGCAAGAGATTTCTCGTAGGAAGAAAGTATCTGCTTCAGGAGAATTTTGCTCGTCTCAGTCGCCGGAGAAGAAAATGACGTCAGTGACGACGATGATGATGATGATCCTCCAAGTTGGGCGTGGAGCTTTCTGGCCGCCTCCAGTCCAATAGTGAGCTCGCTTAAAAGTGTATTCTGCTCCCAAGTTAACATATCCTTTTTACCTTCCATTTTGAGTATGTGTATCCCAAAATAGTAACTTTACAAATAAAATCTCTAATTTCGTAAATTATTAGAAAGATATTAAATTTTAAGAGAATTATTAATCTGAAATTTGATACAAGAGTATGATGAGAAATAAATATAATATGTGTAAGTTAGAGTTTGGTTCTATAGTAATAGTTATATTATCTGAATTTTATTGTGAGGATAGATAAGAATAGATGATAGACTAAAGAATCATATGATGAGAGAATGGAAGTGTTGTAGACTTGTGGTGAAACTGATGAGTGTTGGTATGGAATATAAAGGCATTGGATTTGAGTGTTTGAAAATTTTGACAATAAATAATTAAAATACTTCTTTTAATATCAATTTTTGTTTTAGAAAAAAGAGACAAAACTTTCAAAATGAAGAAAAGTCTTCGGTATAAGGAAGTATTGGGCCAGAGTGTATCTATTAGTGGGGGGTGGTAGTAGTGAATGAGGTTACAAGGTCAAAGGCTGACCAATTCAACTTTGCAATTTTGTTATTGTAGCTATAATTGTATAACCAAGTAAATCATTTATTTAAATATAGACAATAGGGGTTTAAACAAACTGTTGCTTTCAGTGTACCCTTTCAAAACTTCGACTTTGTACATGTGATTGAGATTCTCTATTCTTAATTTTCAATATCTGTTTTATTTGATTCTTTATTAATATACAACAAACAACCGTTCTTCGTTGATCATTTCAGTTGTTAACTATATGTCTATATCCCATCATATGTGTCATGTGATGTGAATATTGTCAACAATAAAAGAAAATATGCAAATTCCATGTAATTATAATACTAGGTATATAACTGTATAAGTAGCATTGCGGAGGTCAGTATTTTATCTTGCTACTTAGTCTTACGTTTAATACTAAACATTATTTTAAAGTATTTTCACAAGGTAAGTTGTTCTATTATACACTTTATACAACAAAGTTGAATCTTGAAAATCTATTATATTTTACATTCCATCATTTTTATTATTAGTAAATTATAGATTATGCTGAAAACATAATACGACATGTTCTTAAAACAAAAATATTGGTATCAAATAACGATTGACTTGAAACGAAATGTGTAATCATGTGTCAACTACTTAACATAACTCCTCATCTCATTTTCTAAAAACAAAGACATTAGTATAGTATGACAACTGATTTGAATCGAGATGAGTAATCAAGTGTTAACTCTCTACATCCATTTTACTCATATTTGTGTGCTAACCCAAGTTGCTAACTGTGTGTAGTTAAGAAATTATTAAACTCGAGAGGTAAATTTTATTTATCTAATGTATGATAAGGTCTAGATTTTTTTTTGTCAGTGATATATAGTTATAAGGTCTAGATTATATGATAAAATTTATTTATATTCCACCACTAAAAAGTAAAAACAGTCATTAATTGTGTGATAAGGTCTTTGCTGACCAAGTCCACCACATAGCTATATATCTCATATAGTCAGATTAATATTTTGTTCGAATATTCATTCATTCATTCATTCTTTGATTGATGATACTACTTATTAACTTTATTTTTTTGTCACAACTACTTTCTAAATTTATTGGCCATCGAGAAAAATTCTTATGTTCTGGACAACTTATATATTGGACGTAATACAGTATCTTATATATATAATTATTAATAAATAAAGATAAGTAGCTTAAATGCTGAAGATAAACACGTAAATAAACAAACAAGTTCATATAGACGAGGAGTCGCTGGCATTCGAGTTCAAAGTGCAAGTTGTTTTCCAAATACATTTTAGTACAGTTTAACCAATATAAATACCAATGTCGAACTAAATAGTTTAGTCCTTTTGATCTATGGAAAAGACTATAGTTTTTTGTTAACGTGATATATACACTTGATTACTGTAAAAATTAAATAATCGTTTACTATAAGAAGAACTGAAGAAACCATGACAACGTAGGAAAAACGTAACGGGGAGCAACAATATTGTATTTATTGATTATGTAAAAAACAATCTGAACGAAGATATATAGAAAATTTCTAAGCGACAGGATGAGTCAAGAGTTTGGTTGGACCGACGACATTTCAAACCTCTCTCCGCGTCGATATTCCCTTTCGATATTGTTTTCTTTCTACTCCTTTTGTTTTTTGGTAAGAGGACATCAATTGAAAAAATAAAAATAATAGATGAAAAGGGAAAGTATTATTTTACTTTCCTACTCTTTTATCACTTAAAAAGTTAAGATTAGTGCTAATGGCGTCACTTTCTTTGCGTCACTCATCGTTTTTCCGATCTCTATTGTCTAGACAATTAGGGGTGGGCACGGAGCGAATATCCGGAATTTTAAGGATATCCGTGATCCGATCCGTGCCTTACGAATATTCGATTTTTTCGATCCGATCCGATCCGTAACTCTTCGGATATCCGGAACATCGGATATCCGCGAATATCCAAAATTTTCCGGATATCCGATTCGATCCGTAAAAAGTAATAAAAAATTAAAAAAATAAATAAAAATACAAAAAGAAGAAAATCTGAAATAAAATAATAATATTTCATTATTTTTTTTATAAAAAATTACATACTTTCAAAATTTTTAATAACTAAATAATTAATTTAGTGAATAAAAACATTATAAAACTTATATAAAGATATAAAAGTATGTATATTATATAATTTTATAAAACATGTATACATATATATGTATATAACGGATCGGATCGGATATCCGTTTTTAAAAATATTAGTATTTGTGATTTGCTTCGTCTTTGACGGATATTGGATTTTAGTATTTGCTTCGATTCGTTAAGTTACGGATATTCGGATTTTTCGGATCGAATCGGAACGAATAACGGATCGAATCAAAATTTACGGATATTTTGCCCACCCCTATAGACAATAGACACACCATAATACTTTTTTTTTATTTTATTTTTTAAGTTAAACTCTATAAAAACTCTCGACACGGTAACCTGAATTACTTACAAACTAAGAAGTTCGTTGAACTTAGTCACTTACTCATCTCAAGTTCTCAGCCCAGCTAATTCAACTTTATTCAGTTTAACGATTTATATTTATCATTTTCGAGTTACCTTGCTATTTACTTTCGAATAGTTAGAATACAAGCAAAAGTATTCCTCGAAAGAGAAACATTTAAAAAATTTCAAATTTATATTGATTGGAATTATATTGTAATGTAATTTTTCTAAGTTAATGGAACTTTAACTATGTTGTAATATAGCAGATTCTATTTTGTATTTTATAAGATTATATATAGGATAAAATAATTGTTAGATGTTTCTTTTGGGATTTTTAAATTAACTTATCGGGACAACAAATGTGCTGAATCAAATAAGGTACAATGATATAGATGTTTTGATTAACATTTTATTGTATATAAATATATATACATTTTATTGTATATAAATATATATATATATATATATATATATAATATATATTATTTAAAATCTGTGGTTTAAAGTGCGCTAGATGTTTTTGTTAAAATGATATATCAAAAACTCTTTAAGGTTCCGAACTAGCTTATAGTTCATTTTACATCTCCCTCTTATAATTCACACTCAGTTAGATAATTAACCCAGTTCAACTGAATTTTAAACATAATTACAAATTATTAAATGAAAGTGGAATGAATCAGCTCGCAATATAAGAACTCAGTTTGACATCTTAATTAACTTAATGCTTCATAATAATTCATAGGCTAAAAGAGTACATAATTGTTTTTCTAAATAAATATAATTCGTTCAACTTTACGGCATTAATCATCGCATTTATTTTAATCAATGCAGAAATATCTTTGCGTGTTGTCTCAACTAAGGGTGGGCAAAAAACCCAAACCGAACCGAACCGAACCAATCAAACCGAAGTTAAACCGAATCAAACCAAACCGTGTTCTTTATGTAATCCAATTGGTTTATGTTTTACTCAACCTGAACGGTTTGGTTTGGTGGATTTAAACCGAACCAAACCGAACCAAACCGATAATCCAATATATATATAGTAAAAAAATATATGATATATAAATATATATGTATTAAACATATTGTAAATTTTAGTTAAAATTTCGTTTTTCATTTTTTTCATGACTTCTATATCTTTAAAAAAAATAATAAATACGATTCAAATAATACTATTATATATAAAATCATGTAGCACAAGTTTTTATTCTCACTCTATCGTTTATGAGTTGATTATTTTTTTAATAAAAGTATAAAACTGATGCCTTCATATTTTATAACCAACCCGAACTACACCGAACCAAACTAGACCATAATAATGTAAATCGAACTAAATCTAAAACCAAACTGAACTGAACCGAACCGAATTAAACCTAAAACCGAACCCAAACCAAAGCTACTTTGGTTTTAATTGGTTTGAGTTTTATAAAATCCAAATTACCCAAACCAAATCGAACCCAAACCGAACCCGAAACTAAACCGAAATGCCCACTCCTAGTCTCAACGCTACGCAGCATTATTTAATTCGTATTTCTGTAAGAATGAAACAGAAAAAACACTCAATAAATTAAAAAGATAACTTGTGAGTTGGACTCATTAAAAATAGCAATGAATTAAGAGAAATTGGGCTGTATAGCAAGGAAAAAAGTATAATTAGAAAAAGTAACCATTTTACCTACCAGACATATATACGGCGTTATCTATACATATTAATATTGTATTACCCTCTTCTATCAACCGGCTAACCTGTTAATAAAAATAAAAAAATTACTTATTAATCTTCTAAAATAAATCGTGGTTTTTATCGATGGTTTACTCCATATCTTCTAGTCCACCGTTTCGTTCCACATCGTCGCCAGCGTCAGATCGTCGGTCTTATCTGAGTTTGTTCCTTCTGAAATCTTCCACTGTTGCCATCATCTCTAATTCTGAAATCAATTACGAAAAGACGTCGTTACAAATTGAAGTGGTAAACAAGAGCAACTCGAACCTCTTTCCCTTAACATTGGCGCTTTGCTCACATCGCTTCTTCGTCAGATGCAATACTTATCTTTTGTCTCTGTTAATTACTTAAAGTTGATCGGAGAAGATAAACAGTTTCTGTTATTGTGTTTCTATTCTATTATATGCATATAGAATAGTATGTAAAATAATATGTATTTTTATATTTTATTATGCAATATATTGTGTTACTATACTATTTAGTGTTCCATTCCATTTGATTGTTACTAAAAAGTGCTATATTTTGTTTAGAAAATATTGTTCGTAATATTCTTAAGTTCTCACAATCGTTTGAACATGTAAAATTATACTATGATCGTTACATAATATTATGCACTTTTTAGATTTTAACATTTGGTTTAGGGTTATATTTGAGTTTAGGTTTAGTAATATTTAGAAGGTTTGGTAACTATATGTGAAACATATTTTGCTATTTCAATTTATGTTTATATTTGGATTAGGGTTTACATTTAGATTTAGGTTTAGTGATTAGAATTTAGGGTTTATTATTATAAGGTAAGGTGTATGTTATGGATTAGTGCTATGTTATTTATTATATTCCATTCTATTTGAATTTAGAGTTTATCTTGGGGTTAATAGTTTATATTTAGGTTTAGGGTTTACTGATTAGAATTTAGGGTTTAATGTCCTATTGTGTTCAAAAGTATATTTTGATAATTTGGGTTGAGGTCAACATTAACTTTATTTCATGTAATCATACACATTTCACCAATATATACTATGTTATTTATTTTGTTCCATACTATTTGGGTTATGATTTATATTTGGGTTTATGGTTTTTATATATATGGTTTTAGGGTTTACTGAATAGGGTTTAGGGTTTACTATTTAGGAGTTGTGGTGGAACTGAGATAAGGTTTAATATCTAGGATTTGGGTTGGATTATGTATAGTATTTAGTGGTTGTTGGTGGGATTATAATTTTATACTATTTAGTTGATACGGAATGGAAAATTTGT
>NW_026616615.1:0-23321 GCF_000801105.2 Raphanus sativus | reverse complement strand
TGCAACCTGTTGCAAGTGATATTTTAAATGCAGTAAGTTTGTTTTGATATTTTGGGGTCTTAATAAAATATTGTAAAAGCGAACAAGAACCAAAAGAAGGAAAATATTTAAAAGGACACACATATATAAATGATTTTTTTCAAGTTGTATGAAAATAATATACTTTAATCAAAAATCCACATATAATATGTCAGAATATAATTAAGCCGGTGATAACCTTTTGAAACAGACTCACAGTGAGCCCATACTTCATCTCTTTTCTGTAAATATTTCGATTCATTTCCGATCAAACTAGGTCTGTCTGCGATATATTTGACAAGTTTGTCATAACACTCTTTTCCTTCTGAACAAGCTCCTGGCAACAAGGAACTGATGCAACTCCATTTCCAAAAACTGAGAAATGATATGGAGCGCACACTTTGGACTGATTTTAACAATACATTGATCCCATAACTTTTGGCTCATTTTCCTCTACAGCTAATGAAGGAATACATGTACCGCGCCACAACTAGGATAACAAAAGACACCATAATTACGTTAAACTTGACCATGATTATTTGTTATATGAGGAATTTACTGTTGAATTTTTCTCAAGTTAGTAATAACAAAATAGTTTTAAAATTTATGAGTGTATTGGAATAAACGATGAGAACCCTATTTATAGATACGGATAATCAATATTAAACATTTATTGCCGATACAAAATTTACTTTAGACGGTTTTCTAATTCATTAACATGTGTTAGGTAACATTTTTCTCCATGAAGTTAATCACTACTTAGATTAATAAATTATAATGAAATTGAACATACCATAAAGAAGTTATATAAGTATTTCAGTTCCAGTTAATAAAATACTAGATATTTTAGATGTCATCAACATATATTTTGGTGGTTGTTTATAAACTTACGAACAAAAAACAAAAGTACAGTCTAACATGTGGTTAGTTTCAAAAATGATTGTAATATTAAAAATTGAGTATATATCAACATATATCACTATGAAGTTAAACTAATGATTTCACATTATTTGTTTTCTTTTTCTGTGATATAGGATGCTTGAGATAATTTTTTTCCCCATTATAATGTTCATGCAGAGATGGTTATGAATTAAACATGACTCAATTTCAAAACTAATCTACGAATTAATTCTTTACACATAAAACAATATGTAAACTATGTATAGCAAATAATATTTTATTAAAAAAATGAAAACTAATTTTCAAATTTGACTTGGGAGTTTTTAAAAAAAATCTAAGCTTGCGATATTTGATTTTATCGGTTTATAACTTACATAATAGTTTAATTACTAATATATACCCCAAGAACATTTATGTGTTCTATATTAAACATATAAATAGAATACATATACTTAATAAATTAATGAATGAAATATATATTTAAGAATGAGTTCTTTAAATTAAAAAATCGTCTTATTAGAAATTATTCATGCCACTGTTTTGAGGTGGCTACTTTTGTATTTGCTATTTTTATTAATTATATTTCAAATTGTATTTAAATAATCTAAAAAAAAAACATATGTAATTTTTAAACTCCAAAATATTAATAAATAAACGTTGTGCAACCTGTTGCAAGTGATATTTTAAATGCAGTAAGTTTGTTTTGATATTTTTGGGGTCTTAATAAAATATTGTAAAAGCGAACAAGAACCAAAAGAAGGAAAATATTTAAATAGGACACACATATATAAATGATTTTATTTTCAAGTTGTATGAAAATAAATATACTTTAATTAAAATCCACATATAATATGTCAGAATATAATTAAGCCGGTGATAACCCTTTTGAAACAGACTCACAGTGAGCCCATACTTCATCTCTTTTCTGTAAATATTTCGATTCATTTCCGATCAAACTAGGTCTGTCTGCGATATATTTGACAAGTTTGTCATAACACTCTTTTCCTTCTTGAACAAGCTCCTGGCAACAAGGAACTGATGCAACTCCATTTCCAAAAACTTGAGAAATGATATGGAGCGCACACTTTGGACTGATTTTAACAATACATTGATCCCATAACTTTTTTGGCTCATTTTCCTCTACAGCTAATGAAGGAATACATGTACCCGCCACAACTAGGATAACAAAAGACACCATAATTACGTTAAACTTGACCATGATTATTTGTTATATGAGGATTTACTGTTGAATTTTCTCAAGTTAGTAATAACAAAATAGTTTTTAAATTTATGATGTTATTGGAATAAACGATGAGAACCCTATTTATAGATACGGATAATCAATAAAACATTTATTTCCGATACAAAAATTTACTTTAGACGGGTTTCTAATTCATTAACATGTGTTAGGTAACATTTTCTCGATGAAGTTAATCACTACTTAGATTAATAATTTAACGACAATTAAATTAGGATTCCTGTAATATGAAATTGAACATACCATAAAGAAGTTATATAAGTATTCAGTTCCAGTTAATAAAACTAGATATTTTAGATGTCATCAACATATATTTTGGTGGTTGTTTATAAACTTACGAACAAAAACCAAAGTACAGTCTAACATGTGGTTAGTTTCAAAAATGATTGTAATATTAAAATTGAGTATATATCAACATATATCACTATGAAGTTAAACTAATGATTTTCACATTATTTGTTTTCTTTTTCTGTGATATAGGATGCTTGAGAATAATTTTTTTTTTCATTTTATAAATGTTCATGCAGAGATGGTTATGAATTAAACATGACTCAATTTTCAAAACTAATCTACGAATTTCAATTCTTTACACATAAAAATATGTAAACTATGTATAGCAAATAATATTTATTAAAAAAATGAAAACTAATTTTCAAATTTTGACTTGGGAGTTTTTAAAAAAATCTAAGCTTGCGATATTTGATTTTATCGGTTATAACTTACATAATAGTTTAATTACTAATATACTTCCCAGCAACATTTATGTTCTATATTAAACATATAAATAGAATACATATACTTAAGTAAATTATGAATGAATATATATTTTAGAATGAGTTCTTTAAATTAAAAATCGTCTTATTAGAAATTATTCATGCCACTGTTTTGAGGTGCGGCTACTTTTGTATTTGCTATTTTCTTAATTATATTTCAAATTGTATTTAAATAATCTAAATAAAAAACATATGTAATTTTTTTAAACTCCAAAATATTAATATATAAACGTTGTGCAACTTGTTGCAAGTGATATTTTTAATGCAGTAAGTTTGTTTTGATATTTTTGGGGTCTTAATAAAAATATGTAAAAGCGAACAAGAACAAAAGAAGGAAAATATTAAATAGGACACACATATATAAATGATTTTATTTTCAAGTTGTATGAAAATAAATATACTTTAATCAAAAATCCACATATAATATGTCAGAATATAATTAAGCCGGTGATAACCCTTTTGAAACAGACTCACAGTGAGCCCATACTTCATCTCTTTTCTGTAAATATTTCGATTCATTTCCGATCAAACTAGGTCTGTCTGCGATATATTTGACAAGTTTGTCATAACACTCTTTTCCTTCTTGAACAAGCTCCTGGCAACAAGGAACTGATGCAACTCCATTTCCAAAAACTTGAGAAATGATATGGAGCGCACACTTTGGACTGATTTTAACAATACATTGATCCCATAACTTTTTTGGCTCATTTTCCTCTACAGCTAATGAAGGAATACATGTACCCGCCACAACTAGGATAACAAAAGACACCATAATTACGTTAAAACTTGACCATGATTATTTGTTATATGAGGATTTACTGTTGAATTTTCTCAAGTTAGTAATAACAAAATAGTTTTTAAATTTATGATGTTATTGGAATAAACGATGAGAACCCTATTTATAGATACGGATAATCAATATTAAACATTTATTGCCGATACAAAATTTACTTTAGACGGTTTTCTAATTCATTAACATGTGTTAGGTAACATTTTTCTCATGAAGTTAATCACTACTTAGATTAATAATTTAACGACAATTAAATTAGGATTCCTGTAATATGAAATTGAACATACCATAAAGAAGTTATATAAGTATTTCAGTTCCAGTTAATAAAATACTAGATATTTTAGATGTCATCAACATATATTTTGGTGGTTGTTTATAAACTTACGAACAAAAACCAAAAGTACAGTCTAACATGTGGTTAGTTTCAAAAATGATTGTAATATTAAAATTTGAGTATATATCAACATATATCACTATGAAGTTAAACTAATGATTTTCACATTATTTGTTTTCTTTTTCTGTGATATAGGATGCTTGAGAATAATTTTTTTTTTTCATTTTATAAATGTTCATGCAGAGATGGTTATGAATTAAACATGACTCAATTTTCAAAACTAATCTACGAATTCAATTCTTTACACATAAAACAATATGTAAACTATGTATAGCAAATAATATTTTATTAAAAAAATGAAAACTAATTTTCAAATTTTGACTTGGGAGTTTTTTTAAAAAAATCTAAGCTTGCGATATTTGATTTTATCGGTTTATAACTTACATAATAGTTTAATTACTATATATACTTCCCAAGAACATTTATGTGTTCTATATTAAACATATAAATAGAATACATATACTTAAGTAAATTAATGAATGAATATATATTTTAGAATGAGTTCTTTAAATTAAAAATCGTCTTATTAGAAATTATTCATGCCACTGTTTTGAGGTGCGGCTACTTTTGTATTTGCTATTTTTCTTAATTATATTTCAAATTGTATTTAAATAATCTAAATAAAAAACATATGTAATTTTTTTAAACTCCAAAATATTAATATATAAACGTTGTGCAACCTGTTGCAAGTGATATTTTAAATGCAGTAAGTTTGTTTTGATATTTTTGGGGTCTTAATAAAATATTGTAAAAGCGAACAAGAACCAAAAGAAGGAAAATATTTAAATAGGACACACATATATAAATGATTTTATTTTCAAGTTGTATGAAAATAAATATACTTTAATCAAAAATCCACATATAATTATGTCAGAATATAATTAAGCCGGTGATAACCCTTTTGAAACAGACTCACAGTGAGCCCATACTTCATCTCTTTTCTGTAAATATTTCGATTCATTTCCGATCAAACTAGGTCTGTCTGCGATATATTTGACAAGTTTGTCATAACACTCTTTTCCTTCTTGAACAAGCTCCTGGCAACAAGGAACTGATGCAACTCCATTTCCAAAAACTTGAGAAATGATATGGAGCGCACACTTTGGACTGATTTTAACAATACATTGATCCCATAACTTTTTTGGCTCATTTTCCTCTACAGCTAATGAAGGAATACATGTACCCGCCACAACTAGGATAACAAAAGACACCATAATTACGTTAAACTTGACCATGATTATTTGTTATATGAGGATTTACTGTTGAATTTTCTCAAGTTAGTAATAACAAAATAGTTTTTAAATTTATGATGTTATTGGAATAAACGATGAGAACCCTATTTATAGATACGGATAATCAATATTAAACATTTATTGCCGATACAAAAATTTACTTTAGACGGTTTTCTAATTCATTAACATGTGTTAGGTAACATTTTTCTCCATGAAGTTAATCACTACTTAGATTAATAAATTATATGAAATTGAACATACCATAAAGAAGTTATATAAGTATTTCAGTTCCAGTTAATAAAATACTAGATATTTTAGATGTCATCAACATATATTTTGGTGGTTGTTTATAAACTTACGAACAAAAACCAAAAGTACAGTCTAACATGTGGTTAGTTTCAAAAATGATTGTAATATTAAAATTTGAGTATATATCAACATATATCACTATGAAGTTAAACTAATGATTTTCACATTATTTGTTTTCTTTTTCTGTGATATAGGATGCTTGAGAATAATTTTTTTTCCCATTTTATAAATGTTCATGCAGAGATGGTTATGAATTAAACATGACTCAATTTTCAAAACTAATCTACGAATTTAAATTCTTTACACATAAAACAATATGTAAACTATGTATAGCAAATAATATTTTATTAAAAAAATGAAAACTAATTTTCAAATTTTGACTTGGGAGTTTTTTTAAAAAAATCTAAGCTTGCGATATTTGATTTTATCGGTTTATAACTTACATAATAGTTTAATTACTATATATACTTCCCAAGAACATTTATGTGTTCTATATTAAACATATAAATAGAATACATATACTTAAGTAAATTAATGAATGAATATATATTTTTAGAATGAGTTCTTTAAATTAAAAATCGTCTTATTAGAAATTATTCATGCCACTGTTTTGAGGTGCGGCTACTTTTGTATTTGCTATTTTTCTTAATTATATTTCAAATTGTATTTAAATAATCTAAATAAAAAACATATGTAATTTTTTTAAACTCCAAAATATTAATATATAAACGTTGTGCAACCTGTTGCAAGTGATATTTTAAATGCAGTAAGTTTGTTTTGATATTTTTGGGGTCTTAATAAAATATTGTAAAAGCGAACAAGAACCAAAAGAAGGAAAATATTTAAATAGGACACACATATATAAATGATTTTATTTTCAAGTTGTATGAAAATAAATATACTTTAATCAAAAATCCACATATAATTATGTCAGAATATAATTAAGCCGGTGATAACCCTTTTGAAACAGACTCACAGTGAGCCCATACTTCATCTCTTTTCTGTAAATATTTCGATTCATTTCCGATCAAACTAGGTCTGTCTGCGATATATTTGACAAGTTTGTCATAACACTCTTTTCCTTCTTGAACAAGCTCCTGGCAACAAGGAACTGATGCAACTCCATTTCCAAAAACTTGAGAAATGATATGGAGCGCACACTTTGGACTGATTTTAACAATACATTGATCCCATAACTTTTTTGGCTCATTTTCCTCTACAGCTAATGAAGGAATACATGTACCCGCCACAACTAGGATAACAAAAGACACCATAATTACGTTAAACTTGACCATGATTATTTGTTATATGAGGATTTACTGTTGAATTTTCTCAAGTTAGTAATAACAAAATAGTTTTTAAATTTATGATGTTATTGGAATAAACGATGAGAACCCTATTTATAGATACGGATAATCAATATTAAACATTTATTGCCGATACAAAAATTTACTTTAGACGGTTTTCTAATTCATTAACATGTGTTAGGTAACATTTTTCTCCATGAAGTTAATCACTACTTAGATTAATAATTTAACGAAATTAAATTAGGATTCCTGTAATATGAAATTGAACATACCATAAAGAAGTTATATAAGTATTTCAGTTCCAGTTAATAAAATACTAGATATTTTAGATGTCATCAACATATATTTTGGTGGTTGTTTATAAACTTACGAACAAAAACCAAAAGTACAGTCTAACATGTGGTTAGTTTCAAAAATGATTGTAATATTAAAATTTGAGTATATATCAACATATATCACTATGAAGTTAAACTAATGATTTTCACATTATTTGTTTTCTTTTTCTGTGATATAGGATGCTTGAGAATAATTTTTTTTTCCCATTTTATAAATGTTCATGCAGAGATGGTTATGAATTAAACATGACTCAATTTTCAAAACTAATCTACGAATTTCAATTCTTTACACATAAAACAATATGTAAACTATGTATAGCAAATAATATTTTATTAAAAAAATGAAAACTAATTTTCAAATTTTGACTTGGGAGTTTTTTTAAAAAAAATCTAAGCTTGCGATATTTGATTTTATCGGTTTATAACTTACATAATAGTTTAATTACTATATATACTTCCCAAGAACATTTATGTGTTCTATATTAAACATATAAATAGAATACATATACTTAAGTAAATTAATGAATGAATATATATTTTTAGAATGAGTTCTTTAAATTAAAAATCGTCTTATTAGAAATTATTCATGCCACTGTTTTGAGGTGCGGCTACTTTTGTATTTGCTATTTTTCTTAATTATATTTCAAATTGTATTTAAATAATCTAAATAAAAAACATATGTAATTTTTTAAACTCCAAAATATTAATATATAAACGTTGTGCAACCTGTTGCAAGTGATATTTTAAATGCAGTAAGTTTGTTTTGATATTTTTGGGGTCTTAATAAAATATTGTAAAAGCGAACAAGAACCAAAAGAAGGAAAATATTTAAATAGGACACACATATATAAATGATTTTATTTTCAAGTTGTATGAAAATAAATATACTTTAATCAAAAATCCACATATAATTATGTCAGAATATAATTAAGCCGGTGATAACCCTTTTGAAACAGACTCACAGTGAGCCCATACTTCATCTCTTTTCTGTAAATATTTCGATTCATTTCCGATCAAACTAGGTCTGTCTGCGATATATTTGACAAGTTTGTCATAACACTCTTTTCCTTCTTGAACAAGCTCCTGGCAACAAGGAACTGATGCAACTCCATTTCCAAAAACTTGAGAAATGATATGGAGCGCACACTTTGGACTGATTTTAACAATACATTGATCCCATAACTTTTTTGGCTCATTTTCCTCTACAGCTAATGAAGGAATACATGTACCCGCCACAACTAGGATAACAAAAGACACCATAATTACGTTAAACTTGACCATGATTATTTGTTATATGAGGATTTACTGTTGAATTTTCTCAAGTTAGTAATAACAAAATAGTTTTTAAATTTATGATGTTATTGGAATAAACGATGAGAACCCTATTTATAGATACGGATAATCAATATTAAACATTTATTGCCGATACAAAAATTTACTTTAGACGGTTTTCTAATTCATTAACATGTGTTAGGTAACATTTTTCTCGATGAAGTTAATCACTATTAAGATTAATAAATTATATGAAATTGAACATACCATAAAGAAGTTATATAAGTATTTCAGTTCCAGTTAATAAAATACTAGATATTTTAGATGTCATCAACATATATTTTGGTGGTTGTTTATAAACTTACGAACAAAAACCAAAAGTACAGTCTAACATGTGGTTAGTTTCAAAAATGATTGTAATATTAAAATTTGAGTATATATCAACATATATCACTATGAAGTTAAACTAATGATTTTCACATTATTTGTTTTCTTTTTCTGTGATATAGGATGCTTGAGAATAATTTTTTTTCCCATTTTATAAATGTTCATGCAGAGATGGTTATGAATTAAACATGACTCAATTTTCAAAACTAATCTACGAATTTCAATTCTTTACACATAAAACAATATGTAAACTATGTATAGCAAATAATATTTTATTAAAAAAATGAAAACTAATTTTCAAATTTTGACTTGGGAGTTTTTTAAAAAAAATCTAAGCTTGCGATATTTGATTTTATCGGTTTATAACTTACATAATAGTTTAATTACTATATATACTTCCCAAGAACATTTATGTGTTCTATATTAAACATATAAATAGAATACATATACTTAAGTAAATTAATGAATGAATATATATTTTTAGAATGAGTTCTTTAAATTAAAAATCGTCTTATTAGAAATTATTCATGCCACTGTTTTGAGGTGCGGCTACTTTTGTATTTGCTATTTTTCTTAATTATATTTCAAATTGTATTTAAATAATCTAAATAAAAAAACATATGTAATTTTTTTAAACTCCAAAATATTAATATATAAACGTTGTGCAACCTGTTGCAAGTGATATTTTAAATGCAGTAAGTTTGTTTTGATATTTTTGGGGTCTTAATAAAATATTGTAAAAGCGAACAAGAACCAAAAGAAGGAAAATATTTAAATAGGACACACATATATAAATGATTTTATTTTCAAGTTGTATGAAAATAAATATACTTTAATAAAAATCCACATATAATTATGTCAGAATATAATTAAGCCGGTGATAACCCTTTTGAAACAGACTCACAGTGAGCCCATACTTCATCTCTTTTCTGTAAATATTTCGATTCATTTCCGATCAAACTAGGTCTGTCTGCGATATATTTGACAAGTTTGTCATAACACTCTTTTCCTTCTTGAACAAGCTCCTGGCAACAAGGAACTGATGCAACTCCATTTCCAAAAACTTGAGAAATGATATGGAGCGCACACTTTGGACTGATTTTAACAATACATTGATCCCATAACTTTTTTGGCTCATTTTCCTCTACAGCTAATGAAGGAATACATGTACCCGCCACAACTAGGATAACAAAAGACACCATAATTACGTTAAACTTGACCATGATTATTTGTTATATGAGGATTTACTGTTGAATTTTCTCAAGTTAGTAATAACAAAATAGTTTTTAAATTTATGATGTTATTGGAATAAACGATGAGAACCCTATTTATAGATACGGATAATCAATATTAAACATTTATTGCCGATACAAAAATTTACTTTAGACGGTTTTCTAATTCATTAACATGTGTTAGGTAACATTTTTCTCGATGAAGTTAATCACTACTTAGATTAATAATTTAACGACAATTAAATTAGGATTCCTGTAATATGAAATTGAACATACCATAAAGAAGTTATATAAGTATTTCAGTTCCAGTTAATAAAATACTAGATATTTTAGATGTCATCAACATATATTTTGGTGGTTGTTTATAAACTTACGAACAAAAACCAAAAGTACAGTCTAACATGTGGTTAGTTTCAAAAATGATTGTAATATTAAAATTTGAGTATATATCAACATATATCACTATGAAGTTAAACTAATGATTTTCACATTATTTGTTTTCTTTTTCTGTGATATAGGATGCTTGAGAATAATTTTTTTTTTCATTTTATAAATGTTCATGCAGAGATGGTTATGAATTAAACATGACTCAATTTTCAAAACTAATCTACGAATTTCAATTCTTTACACATAAAACAATATGTAAACTATGTATAGCAAATAATATTTTATTAAAAAAATGAAAACTAATTTTCAAATTTTGACTTGGGAGTTTTTTTAAAAAAATCTAAGCTTGCGATATTTGATTTTATCGGTTTATAACTTACATAATAGTTTAATTACTATATATACTTCCCAAGAACATTTATGTGTTCTATATTAAACATATAAATAGAATACATATACTTAAGTAAATTAATGAATGAATATATATTTTTAGAATGAGTTCTTTAAATTAAAAATCGTCTTATTAGAAATTATTCATGCCACTGTTTTGAGGTGCGGCTACTTTTGTATTTGCTATTTTTCTTAATTATATTTCAAATTGTATTTAAATAATTTAAATAAAAAAACATATGTAATTTTTTTAAACTCCAAAATATTAATATATAAACGTTGTGCAACCTGTTGCAAGTGATATTTTAAATGCAGTAAGTTTGTTTTGATATTTTTGGGGTCTTAATAAAATATTGTAAAAGCGAACAAGAACCAAAAGAAGGAAAATATTTAAATAGGACACACATATATAAATGATTTTATTTTCAAGTTGTATGAAAATAAATATACTTTAATCAAAAATCCACATATAATTATGTCAGAATATAATTAAGCCGGTGATAACCCTTTTGAAACAGACTCACAGTGAGCCCATACTTCATCTCTTTTCTGTAAATATTTCGATTCATTTCCGATCAAACTAGGTCTGTCTGCGATATATTTGACAAGTTTGTCATAACACTCTTTTCCTTCTTGAACAAGCTCCTGGCAACAAGGAACTGATGCAACTCCATTTCCAAAAACTTGAGAAATGATATGGAGCGCACACTTTGGACTGATTTTAACAATACATTGATCCCATAACTTTTTTGGCTCATTTTCCTCTACAGCTAATGAAGGAATACATGTACCCGCCACAACTAGGATAACAAAAGACACCATAATTACGTTAAACTTGACCATGATTATTTGTTATATGAGGATTTACTGTTGAATTTTCTCAAGTTAGTAATAACAAAATAGTTTTTAAATTTATGATGTTATTGGAATAAACGATGAGAACCCTATTTATAGATACGGATAATCAATATTAAACATTTATTTCCGATACAAAAATTTACTTTAGACGGTTTTCTAATTCATTAACATGTGTTAGGTAACATTTTTCTCGATGAAGTTAATCACTACTTAGATTAATAATTTAACGACAATTAAATTAGGATTCCTGTAATATGAAATTGAACATACCATAAAGAAGTTATATAAGTATTTCAGTTCCAGTTAATAATATACTAGATATTTTAGATGTCATCAACATATATTTTGGTGGTTGTTTATAAACTTACGAACAAAAACCAAAAGTACAGTCTAACATGTGGTTAGTTTCAAAAATGATTGTAATATTAAAATTTGAGTATATATCAACATATATCACTATGAAGTTAAACTAATGATTTTCACATTATTTGTTTTCTTTTTCTGTGATATAGGATGCTTGAGAATAATTTTTTTTTTTCATTTTATAAATGTTCATGCAGAGATGGTTATGAATTAAACATGACTCAATTTTCAAAACTAATCTACGAATTTCAATTCTTTACACATAAAACAATATGTAAACTATGTATAGCAAATAATATTTTATTAAAAAAATGAAAACTAATTTTCAAATTTTGACTTGGGAGTTTTTAAAAAAAAATCTAAGCTTGCGATATTTGATTTTATCGGTTTATAACTTACATAATAGTTTAATTACTATATATACTTCCCAAGAACATTTATGTGTTCTATATTAAACATATAAATAGAATACATATACTTAAGTAAATTAATGAATGAATATATATTTTTAGAATGAGTTCTTTAAATTAAAAATCGTCTTATTAGAAATTATTCATGCCACTGTTTTGAGGTGCGGCTACTTTTGTATTTGCTATTTTTCTTAATTATATTTCAAATTGTATTTAAATAATTTAAATAAAAAAACATATGTAATTTTTTTAAACTCCAAAATATTAATATATAAACGTTGTGCAACCTGTTGCAAGTGATATTTTAAATGCAGTAAGTTTGTTTTGATATTTTTGGGGTCTTAATAAAATATTGTAAAAGCGAAAAAGAACCAAAAGAAGGAAAATATTTAAATAGGACACACATATATAAATGATTTTATTTTCAAGTTGTATGAAAATAAATATACTTTAATCAAAAATCCACATATAATTATGTCAGAATATAATTAAGCCGGTGATAACCCTTTTGAAACAGACTCACAGTGAGCCCATACTTCATCTCTTTTCTGTAAATATTTCGATTCATTTCCGATCAAACTAGGTCTGTCTGCGACAAGTTTGTCATAACACTCTTTTCCTTCTTGAACAAGCTCCTGGCAACAAGGAACTGATGCAACTCCATTTCCAAAAACTTGAGAAATGATATGGAGCGCACACTTTGGACTGATTTTAACAATACATTGATCCCATAACTTTTTTGGCTCATTTTCCTCTACAGCTAATGAAGGAATACATGTACCCGCCACAACTAGGATAACAAAAGACACCATAATTACGTTAAACTTGACCATGATTATTTGTTATATGAGGATTTACTGTTGAATTTTCTCAAGTTAGTAATAACAAAATAGTTTTTAAATTTATGATGTTATTGGAATAAACGATGAGAACCCTATTTATAGATACGGATAATCAATATTAAACATTTATTTCCGATACAAAAATTTACTTTAGACGGTTTTCTAATTCATTAACATGTGTTAGGTAACATTTTTCTCGATGAAGTTAATCACTACTTAGATTAATAATTTAACGAAAATTAAATTAGGATTCCTGTAATATGAAATTGAACATACCATAAAGAAGTTATATAAGTATTTCAGTTCCAGTTAATAATATACTAGATATTTTAGATGTCATCAACATATATTTTGGTGGTTGTTTATAAACTTACGAACAAAAACCAAAAGTACAGTCTAACATGTGGTTAGTTTCAAAAATGATTGTAATATTAAAATTTGAGTATATATCAACATATATCACTATGAAGTTAAACTAATGATTTTCACATTATTTGTTTTCTTTTTCTGTGATATAGGATGCTTGAGAATAATTTTTTTTTTCATTTTATAAATGTTCATGCAGAGATGGTTATGAATTAAACATGACTCAATTTTCAAAACTAATCTACGAATTTTAATTCTTTACACATAAAACAATATGTAAACTATGTATAGCAAATAATATTTTATTAAAAAAATGAAAACTAATTTTCAAATTTTGACTTGGGAGTTTTAAAAAAAAAATCTAAGCTTGCGATATTTGATTTTATCGGTTTATAACTTACATAATAGTTTAATTACTATATATACTTCCCAAGAACATTTATGTGTTCTATATTAAACATATAAATAGAATACATATACTTAAGTAAATTAATGAATGAATATATATTTTTAGAATGAGTTCTTTAAATTAAAAATCATCTTATTAGAAATTATTCATGCCACTGTTTTGAGGTGCGGCTACTTTTGTATTTGCTATTTTTCTTAATTATATTTCAAATTGTATTTAAATAATCTAAATAAAAAACATATGTAATTTTTTTAAACTCCAAAATATTAATATATAAACGTTGTGCAACCTGTTGCAAGTGATATTTTAAATGCAGTAAGTTTGTTTTGATATTTTTGGGGTCTTAATAAAATATTGTAAAAGCGAAAAAGAACCAAAAGAAGGAAAATATTTAAATAGGACACACATATATAAATGATTTTATTTTCAAGTTGTATGAAAATAAATATACTTTAATCAAAAATCCACATATAATTATGTCAGAATATAATTAAGCCGGTGATAACCCTTTTGAAACAGACTCACAGTGAGCCCATACTTCATCTCTTTTCTGTAAATATTTCGATTCATTTCCGATCAAACTAGGTCTGTCTGCGATATATTTGACAAGTTTGTCATAACACTCTTTTCCTTCTTGAACAAGCTCCTGGCAACAAGGAACTGATGCAACTCCATTTCCAAAAACTTGAGAAATGATATGGAGCGCACACTTTGGACTGATTTTAACAATACATTGATCCCATAACTTTTTTGGCTCATTTTCCTCTACAGCTAATGAAGGAATACATGTACCCGCCACAACTAGGATAACAAAAGACACCATAATTACGTTAAACTTGACCATGATTATTTGTTATATGAGGATTTACTGTTGAATTTTCTCAAGTTAGTAATAACAAAATAGTTTTTAAATTTATGATGTTATTGGAATAAACGATGAGAACCCTATTTATAGATACGGATAATCAATATTAAACATTTATTTCCGATACAAAAATTTACTTTAGACGGTTTTCTAATTCATTAACATGTGTTAGGTAACATTTTTCTCGATGAAGTTAATCACTACTTAGATTAATAATTTAACGAAAATTAAATTAGGATTCCTGTAATATGAAATTGAACATACCATAAAGAAGTTATATAAGTATTTCAGTTCCAGTTAATAATATACTAGATATTTTAGATGTCATCAACATATATTTTGGTGGTTGTTTATAAACTTACGAACAAAAACCAAAAGTACAGTCTAACATGTGGTTAGTTTCAAAAATGATTGTAATATTAAAATTTGAGTATATATCAACATATATCACTATGAAGTTAAACTAATGATTTTCACATTATTTGTTTTCTTTTTCTGTGATATAGGATGCTTGAGAATAATTTTTTTTTTTCATTTTATAAATGTTCATGCAGAGATGGTTATGAATTAAACATGACTCAATTTTCAAAACTAATCTACGAATTTCAATTCTTTACACATAAAACAATATGTAAACTATGTATAGCAAATAATATTTTATTAAAAAAATGAAAACTAATTTTCAAATTTTGACTTGGGAGTTTTTTAAAAAAAAATCTAAGCTTGCGATATTTGATTTTATCGGTTTATAACTTACATAATAGTTTAATTACTATATATACTTCCCAAGAACATTTATGTGTTCTATATTAAACATATAAATAGAATACATATACTTAAGTAAATTAATGAATGAATATATATTTTTAGAATGAGTTCTTTAAATTAAAAATCATCTTATTAGAAATTATTCATGCCACTGTTTTGAGGTGCGGCTACTTTTGTATTTGCTATTTTTCTTAATTATATTTCAAATTGTATTTAAATAATTTAAAAAAAAACATATGTAATTTTTTTAAACTCCAAAATATTAATATATAAACGTTGTGCAACCTGTTGCAAGTGATATTTTAAATGCAGTAAGTTTGTTTTGATATTTTTGGGGTCTTAATAAAATATTGTAAAAGCGAAAAGAACCAAAAGAAGGAAAATATTTAAATAGGACACACATATATAAATGATTTTATTTTCAAGTTGTATGAAAATAAATATACTTTAATCAAAAATCCACATATAATTATGTCAGAATATAATTAAGCCGGTGATAACCCTTTTGAAACAGACTCACAGTGAGCCCATACTTCATCTCTTTTCTGTAAATATTTCGATTCATTTCCGATCAAACTAGGTCTGTCTGCGATATATTTGACAAGTTTGTCATAACACTCTTTTCCTTCTTGAACAAGCTCCTGGCAACAAGGAACTGATGCAACTCCATTTCCAAAAACTTGAGAAATGATATGGAGCGCACACTTTGGACTGATTTTAACAATACATTGATCCCATAACTTTTTTGGCTCATTTTCCTCTACAGCTAATGAAGGAATACATGTACCCGCCACAACTAGGATAACAAAAGACACCATAATTACGTTAAACTTGACCATGATTATTTGTTATATGAGGATTTACTGTTGAATTTTCTCAAGTTAGTAATAACAAAATAGTTTTTAAATTTATGATGTTATTGGAATAAACGATGAGAACCCTATTTATAGATACGGATAATCAATATTAAACATTTATTTCCGATACAAAAATTTACTTTAGACGGTTTTCTAATTCATTAACATGTGTTAGGTAACATTTTTCTCGATGAAGTTAATCACTACTTAGATTAATAATTTAACGAAAATTAAATTAGGATTCCTGTAATATGAAATTGAACATACCATAAAGAAGTTATATAAGTATTTCAGTTCCAGTTAATAAAATACTAGATATTTTAGATGTCATCAACATATATTTTGGTGGTTGTTTATAAACTTACGAACAAAAACCAAAAGTACAGTCTAACATGTGGTTAGTTTCAAAAATGATTGTAATATTAAAATTTGAGTATATATCAACATATATCACTATGAAGTTAAACTAATGATTTTCACATTATTTGTTTTCTTTTTCTGTGATATAGGATGCTTGAGAATAATTTTTTTTTTCATTTTATAAATGTTCATGCAGAGATGGTTATGAATTAAACATGACTCAATTTTCAAAACTAATCTACGAATTTTAATTCTTTACACATAAAACAATATGTAAACTATGTATAGCAAATAATATTTTATTAAAAAAATGAAAACTAATTTTCAAATTTTGACTTGGGAGTTTTTTAAAAAAAATCTAAGCTTGCGATATTTGATTTTATCGGTTTATAACTTACATAATAGTTTAATTACTATATATACTTCCCAAGAACATTTATGTGTTCTATATTAAACATATAAATAGAATACATATACTTAAGTAAATTAATGAATGAATATATATTTTAGAATGAGTTCTTTAAATTAAAAATCATCTTATTAGAAATTATTCATGCCACTGTTTTGAGGTGCGGCTACTTTTGTATTTGCTATTTTTCTTAATTATATTTCAAATTGTATTTAAATAATTTAAAAAAAAACATATGTAATTTTTTTAAACTCCAAAATATTAATATATAAACGTTGTGCAACTTGTTGCAAGTGATATTTTAAATGCAGTAAGTTTGTTTTGATATTTTTGGGGTCTTAATAAAATATTGTAAAAGCGAAAAAGAACCAAAAGGAGGAAAATATTTAAATAGGACACACATATATAAATGATTTTATTTTCAAGTTGTATGAAAATAAATATACTTTAATCAAAAATCCACATATAATTATGTCAGAATATAATTAAGCCGGTGATAACCCTTTTGAAACAGACTCACAGTGAGCCCATACTTCATCTCTTTTCTGTAAATATTTCGATTCATTTCCGATCAAACTAGGTCTGTCTGCGATATATTTGACAAGTTTGTCATAACACTCTTTTCCTTCTTGAACAAGCTCCTGGCAACAAGGAACTGATGCAACTCCATTTCCAAAAACTTGAGAAATGATATGGAGCGCACACTTTGGACTGATTTTAACAATACATTGATCCCATAACTTTTTTGGCTCATTTTCCTCTACAGCTAATGAAGGAATACATGTACCCGCCACAACTAGGATAACAAAAGACACCATAATTACGTTAAACTTGACCATGATTATTTGTTATATGAGGATTTACTGTTGAATTTTCTCAAGTTAGTAATAACAAAATAGTTTTTAAATTTATGATGTTATTGGAATAAACGATGAGAACCCTATTTATAGATACGGATAATCAATATTAAACATTTATTTCCGATACAAAAATTTACTTTAGACGGTTTTCTAATTCATTAACATGTGTTAGGTAACATTTTTCTCGATGAAGTTAATCACTACTTAGATTAATAATTTAACGACAATTAAATTAGGATTCCTGTAATATGAAATTGAACATACCATAAAGAAGTTATATAAGTATTTCAGTTCCAGTTAATAAAATACTAGATATTTTAGATGTCATCAACATATATTTTGGTGGTTGTTTATAAACTTACGAACAAAAACCAAAAGTACAGTCTAACATGTGGTTAGTTTCAAAAATGATTGTAATATTAAAATTTGAGTATATATCAACATATATCACTATGAAGTTAAACTAATGATTTTCACATTATTTGTTTTCTTTTTCTGTGATATAGGATGCTTGAGAATAATTTTTTTTTTCATTTTATAAATGTTCATGCAGAGATGGTTATGAATTAAACATGACTCAATTTTCAAAACTAATCTACGAATTTCAATTCTTTACACATAAAACAATATGTAAACTATGTATAGCAAATAATATTTTATTAAAAAAATGAAAACTAATTTTCAAATTTTGACTTGGGAGTTTTAAAAAAAAATCTAAGCTTGCGATATTTGATTTTATCGGTTTATAACTTACATAATAGTTTAATTACTATATATACTTCCCAAGAACATTTATGTGTTCTATATTAAACATATAAATAGAATACATATACTTAAGTAAATTAATGAATGAATATATATTTTTAGAATGAGTTCTTTAAATTAAAAATCGTCTTATTAGAAATTATTCATGCCACTGTTTTGAGGTGCGGCTACTTTTGTATTTGCTATTTTTCTTAATTATATTTCAAATTGTATTTAAATAATTTAAAAAAAAACATATGTAATTTTTTAAACTCCAAAATATTAATATATAAACGTTGTGCAACTTGTTGCAAGTGATATTTTAAATGCAGTAAGTTTGTTTTGATATTTTTGGGGTCTTAATAAAATATTGTAAAAGCGAAAAAGAACCAAAAGGAGGAAAATATTTAAATAGGACACACATATATAAATGATTTTATTTTCAAGTTGTATGAAAATAAATATACTTTAATTAAAAATCCACATATAATTATGTCAGAATATAATTAAGCCGGTGATAACCCTTTTGAAACAGACTCACAGTGAGCCCATACTTCATCTCTTTTCTGTAAATATTTCGATTCATTTCCGATCAAACTAGGTCTGTCTGCGATATATTTAACAAGTTTGTCATAACACTCTTTTCCTTCTTGAACAAGCTCCTGGCAACAAGGAACTGATGCAACTCCATTTCCAAAAACTTGAGAAATGATATGGAGCGCACACTTTGGACTGATTTTAACAATACATTGATCCCATAACTTTTTTGGCTCATTTTCCTCTACAGCTAATGAAGGAATACATGTACCCGCCACAACTAGGATAACAAAAGACACCATAATTACGTTAAACTTGACCATGATTATTTGTTATATGAGGATTTACTGTTGAATTTTCTCAAGTTAGTAATAACAAAATAGTTTTTAAATTTATGATGTTATTGGAATAAACGATGAGAACCCTATTTATAGATACGGATAATCAATATTAAACATTTATTTCCGATACAAAAATTTACTTTAGACGGTTTTCTAATTCATTAACATGTGTTAGGTAACATTTTTCTCGATGAAGTTAATCACTACTTAGATTAATAATTTAACGACAATTAAATTAGGATTCCTGTAATATGAAATTGAACATACCATAAAGAAGTTATATAAGTATTTCAGTTCCAGTTAATAAAATACTAGATATTTTAGATGTCATCAACATATATTTTGGTGGTTGTTTATAAACTTACGAACAAAAACCAAAAGTACAGTCTAACATGTGGTTAGTTTCAAAAATGATTGTAATATTAAAATTTGAGTATATATCAACATATATCACTATGAAGTTAAACTAATGATTTTCACATTATTTGTTTTCTTTTTCTGTGATATAGGATGCTTGAGAATAATTTTTTTTTTCATTTTATAAATGTTCATGCAGAGATGGTTATGAATTAAACATGACTCAATTTTCAAAACTAATCTACGAATTTCAATTCTTTACACATAAACAATATGTAAACTATGTATAGCAAATAATATTTTATTAAAAAAATGAAAACTAATTTTCAAATTTTGACTTGGGAGTTTTTTAAAAAAAAAATCTAAGCTTGCGATATTTGATTTTATCGGTTTATAACTTACATAATAGTTTAATTACTATATATACTTCCCAAGAACATTTATGTGTTCTATATTAAACATATAAATAGAATACATATACTTAAGTAAATTAATGAATGAATATATATTTTTAGAATGAGTTCTTTTAATTAAAAATCGTCTTATTAGAAATTATTCATGCCACTGTTTTGAGGTGCGGCTACTTTTGTATTTGCTATTTTTCTTAATTATATTTCAAATTGTATTTAAATAATTCTAAATAAAAAAACATATGTAATTTTTTAAACTCCAAAATATTAATATATAAACGTTGTGCAACCTGTTGCAAGTGATATTTTAAATGCAGTAAGTTTGTTTTGATATTTTTGGGGTCTTAATAAAATATTGTAAAAGCGAAAAAGAACCAAAAGAAGGAAAATATTTAAATAGGACACACATATATAAATGATTTTATTTTCAAGTTGTATGAAAATAAATATACTTTAATCAAAAATCCACATATAATTATGTCAGAATATAATTAAGCCGGTGATAACCCTTTTGAAACAGACTCACAGTGAGCCATACTTCATCTCTTTTCTGTAAATATTTCGATTCATTTCCGATCAAACTAGGTCTGTCTGCGATATATTTGACAAGTTTGTCATAACACTCTTTTCCTTCTTGAACAAGCTCCTGGCAACAAGGAACTGATGCAACTCCATTTCCAAAAACTTGAGAAATGATATGGAGCGCACACTTTGGACTGATTTTAACAATACATTGATCCCATAACTTTTTGGCTCATTTTCCTCTACAGCTAATGAAGGAATACATGTACCCGCCACAACTAGGATAACAAAAGACACCATAATTACGTTAAACTTGACCATGATTATTTGTTATATGAGGATTTACTGTTGAATTTCTCAAGTTAGTAATAACAAAATAGTTTTTAAATTTATGATGTTATTGGAATAAACGATGAGAACCCTATTTATAGATACGGATAATCAATATTAAACATTTATTGCCGATACAAAAATTTACTTTAGACGGTTTTCTAATTCATTAACATGTGTTAGGTAACATTTTTCTCGATGAAGTTAATCACTACTTAGATTAATAATTTAACGAACAATTAAATTAGGATTCCTGTAATATGAAATTGAACATACCATAAAGAAGTTATATAAGTATTTCAGTTCCAGTTAATAAAATACTAAGATATTTTAGATGTCATCAACATATATTTTGGTGGTTGTTTATAAACTTACGAACAAAAACCAAAAGTACAGTCTAACATGTGGTTAGTTTCAAAAATGATTGTAATATTAAAATTTGAGTATATATCAACATATATCACTATGAAGTTAAACTAATGATTTTCACATTATTTTGTTTCTTTTTCTGTGATATAGGATGCTTGAGAATAATTTTTTTTTTTCATTTATAAATGTTCATGCAGAGATGGTTATGAATTAAACATGACTCAATTTCAAAACTAATCTACGAATTTCAATTCTTTACACATAAACAATATGTAAACTATGTATAGCAAATATAATTTTATTAAAAAAATGAAAACTAATTTTCAAATTTTGACTTGGGAGTTTTTTTTAAAAAAACTAAGCTTGCGATATTTGATTTTATCGGTTTATAACTTACATAATAGTTTAATTACTATATATACTTCCCAAGAACATTTATTGTGTTCTATATTAAAATATAAATAGAATACATATACTAAGTAAATTAATGAATGAATATATATTTTAGAATGAGTTCTTTAAATTAAAAATCGTCTTATTAGAAATTATTCATGCCACTGTTTGAGGTGCGGCTACTTTTGTATTTCTATTTTTCTAATTATATTTCAAATTGTATTTAAATAATTTAATAAAAAAAACATATGTAATTTTTTAAACTCCAAAATATTAATATATAAACGTTGTGCAACCTGTTGCAAGTGATATTTTAAATGCAGTAAGTTTGTTTTGATATTTTTGGGGTCTTAATAAAATATTGTAAAAGCGAAAAAGAACCAAAAGAAGGAAAATATTTAAATAGGACACACATATATAAATGATTTTTATTTTCAAGTTGTATGAAAATAAATATACTTTAATCAAAAATCCACATATAATTATGTCAGAATATAATTAAGCCGGTGATAACCTTTTGAAACAGGACTCACAGTGAGCCCATACTTCATCTCTTTTCTGTAAATATTTCGATTCATTTCCGATCAAACTAGGTCTGTCTGCGATATATTTGACAAGTTTGTCATAACACTCTTTTCCTTCTTGAACAAGCTCCTGGCAACAAGGAACTGATGCAACTCCATTTCCAAAAACTTGAGAAATTTGGAGCGCACACTTTGGACTGATTTTAACAATACATTGATCCCATAACTTTTTTGGCTCTTTTCCTCTACAGCTAATGAAGGATACATGTACCCGCACAACTAGGATAACAAAAGACACAATAATTACGTTAAACTTGACCATAATTATTTGTTATATGAGGATTTACTGTTGAATTTTCTCAAGTTGTAATAACAAAATAGTTTTAATTTTATGATGTTATTGGAATAAACGATGAGAACCCTATTTATAGATACGGATAATC
>NW_026616614.1:0-23328 GCF_000801105.2 Raphanus sativus | reverse complement strand
TCGGACATCGATTTTGTCTTGACCGGACCCAACAGGCATGCTCGTTGGCTGGAGTTCATAGAGACTTTCCATATATCATCAAGTACAAGAAGGGTAAAGACAACATTGTAGCTGATGCACTCTCCAGGAGACACGCCTTGATTGCCACAATGGAAGCTAAGGTACTGGGGTTTGAGTTCATCAAGGATTATATGGAGAAGACCCGGATCTTGCTGATACCTACACCAGCTGCACTAAAAGGACCTCACGGGAAGTTCTACTTACATGACGGGTTCTTATTCAAGAGCAAGAGACTATGTATCCCTCAGTGTTCTTTGCGAGACCTGATCACTAGAGAAGCTCATGGAGGGGGACTCATGGGACACTTTGGAGTA
Organism: Raphanus sativus; assembly: GCF_000801105.2. Taxonomy (NCBI): domain Eukaryota; kingdom Viridiplantae; phylum Streptophyta; class Magnoliopsida; order Brassicales; family Brassicaceae; genus Raphanus; species Raphanus sativus. The sequence continues at coordinate 22,954 of NW_026616614.1, read as the reverse complement.
GACAAAACACTTGCTGTGGTCAGAGAACACTTCTATTGGCCGCACCTCAAGAAGACAGTAGAAGCTCATTGTGCAAGATGCGTGACTTGCAAGAAAGCTAAGTCAAGAGTACAACCCCATGGTCTTTACATGCCACTGCCTATTCCCACAGCTCCTTGGGTGGATATCTCCATGGATTTTGTACTAGGTCTACCAAAGATTCAACATAAGGACTCCATCTTTGTTGTGGTGGACAGGTTCTCCAAGATGGCACACTTCATACCTTGTGCCAAGGTGAATGATGCATCCAAGACAGCTGATCTATTCTTCAAAGAAGTGGTGCGCTTACATGGTGTACCAAGGACCATTGTATCTGACAGGGACACCAAGTTCCTCAGCCACTTTTGGAGAACACTATGGAAGAAGCTAGGAACCAAGCTGCTCTTCTCTACTACTTGTCATCCCCAACGGATGGGCAGACTGAAGTTGTCAATAGAACCCTTTCTACGCTGCTGAGAGCCACTATTGGGAATAACATGAAGAATTGGGTAGACTGCATTCCATTTATAGAGTTTGCTTACAACCGGGCTCAGCACTCAGCTACCAAGATGTCACCATTTGAAGCGGCTTATGGATTCAATCCGAAAACCCCTTTAGATCTCACACCTTTACCTCCAGCTGAAGTGATCAGTCTCATCGGGGAAGCCAAAGCTGCTTATGTCAAGGAACTACACCAAAGGGTTCAAGAGAATCTAGAGAAGAGGACCGAGCAGTACTAAACAAGCCAACAAGGGGCGCAAGGAAATTATATTTGAACCCGGAGAGTGGGTTTGGTTAAACATGAGGCAAGAAAGGTTTCCTAACCAGAGAAGTTCAAAGCTGAAGCCAAGAGGCACTGTTCCCTTTCAAGTCCTTGAGAGAATCAACAACAACGCCTACCGTCTTGATCTGCCATTAAATGTATCATCTACTTTCAATGTTACTGATTTGTCTCCTTGTTTTACAGATGAACCAGTTTTGAGGTCAAAACCTTTTGAAGAGGGAGGGAATGATGAGGACATTGAACCAGACCTAACCGAACCAGACATTCAAGACATGATCAGCAACATTACCAAACCAGAGATAGAGCAAGAAGTGCCCATACCAACCGTGTTCAAGGGAGCTATCACTAGACAAAGAGCTAAGATACTTCAACATAAATTTAATGAGAGCATGATACTTGCTTCTGATCTTGGACAGGTTAAACCAGCTGATGGAGCTAACAAAGGTGACACTAAGAGAATTGCTGTGAAGATGGAAGAGCCGGTTGAGAACTATCAAGCATCAAGAGAAGATCTTTGGCCATTCATCCCTGATCAAAGCCACAACCATTTGATGATCATTACCATAGAAGATCCAAATGCTTAAGAAGACTCTTGGACGGGGCTAGCAACTAGGCAAGCTCTTTGTGTGTGCTCTTTTCCTTGCTCTTGGTTTTGTTCCCATGAGGTTTTCCGGAGGAAGGTTTTTAACGAGGCCACAACTAGCTTATCACATCACCTATATGCATCTCGGTCCAAGATTAAAGAAGACTCCTTTCTTCTTTATTTCCTTATTTGAACTATAGCTTATTATCTTTATATGTGACGCAAAGGAGCCTGTTCCTTAGTCTATTTATATGTTTGCAAACCCTTTTCTTAGGATACACTTGATATTTTATAAAACTTTTCTTACAAAGAAAACCTAGAGCTCTCAAACAGAACTCGCCGCCTCCTTGCCTTGTGAGACCAGTACCTCCACGGCTTGAAGGTTCCTTTGTGTTGTATCACGAGCTTCCCATCTCTCGTGTGGTGCACTTCAATCCACCTTGTTCTTATCACACGGTTTCTCTTGGTTGATTAGATCAAACAAAAGAACCACCTCTTGATCTAGAACGGCTCCATCTCTCTTGCTTGGATCTTACAGCCTTTGTCAGCCTAGGCTTGTATCAGCAACGAACAACGAGGCCGAGTATGAAGCCTTAATTGTTGGGTAAAAATATCCATGCATAGATTTTCTCCAACTTCCGGATAGGGCCTTGAAGGCCGGGTCTCCTTCTCAAGAAGGACGCAAGGCCTGACCTCCTTGATAGGCCCGAAGGCCGTGATCGGGCCAACCCCTTGACAGCCGGCATCTACGAGTATAAAAGGGGAACCCAAACCCTAGAATAAGGGATCGACTTTTCTAGACTAGGAGATTAGAGTTTAAGCGGATAGAACTTAGGTTCTCACACAAAACACGTTGTATCCCTATCGAATACTCAATAACATCTTCTAGTTCACGATTTCATACTCTTGTCTTAATCTCTCCTAGTGTTCCCTAGTACTTAAACGACCCTACACAAAAATACTATAAAAGTTTGGCGCTAGAAGGAGGGGAGTAATCCAACTACGTGACGATGGCACTAGGAGAAGAAGACACTTCTCAACTACGATGACTCCGAGGGAAGCCGAGCTCCTCAGCCGACTCGGAGACCTTCAAAGTCAAGTCACCAATCTCCACAAAGCTCAAGAGACAACGTCTGGAGATCGTGAACTTCTTCAAGAAGTTCAGAACCTAAAAGAGCAGCTCGGGGAACATTCCAAACAACTGCAACAAAGATCCGAGAAGCTAGATGCGATGGAGGCCGAGAACCTTGTTCTCTGAGAGGAGAACCAAGCTCACGACGAAACCGGTCTCAAGCGTAAGAGATTCCGAGCTAGGGTTCGTCCCATGGCACTCAACACTCCTCACGATGATGGCGAAGCACCTCACCGACCTGATGCCGCTACTCAAGAACCCGATAGTCGCGAGACCGCTCGAGGGATGCCCCGGGTGAAAGTGGATAGGGATTCAGACACTGAATACGAAGAATATTCACCCGACGATCCCCTTATCTCATACCCAACGTTAGCCGCCTATCTAGACAAGGCGACGCAACATGATGGTGGGACAGCATAAACAGGCAGCGTGGACATACCATCACATCATGGGAATTGTTCAAGAAGAGTTCGAGAGGAAGTACTTTACTCCTGAAGCAAAGCATCAGTTAGAGCGTAAGTTTATGAACCTTGTTCAAGGAGATAGACCAGTGAGGGACTATGATTCTGAGTTCACAAGGTTGAGGCGACATGTTTTTGATGGGCGTGAAGACGAAGGAACTATGATCCGTAATTTTATGTACGGATTGAAGCCGGAGCTAGGAAGTCGGTTAGCTGGAAGCAACTTTAGCAATTTATCTGATCTGGTGGAGAAGGCTGTTAATGTGGAGACTGTATTGGAGGCAGAAAGGAAAGTTACACACAATTCTGGTGGGCAGACCAAGTTCAACCAAGGAGAAAGGTCAAATTAACAACAAGGGTCCAAGATTTAACAAAGGCAAAGGGAGAGGATTTGGAGGCCAAGGAATTTATCGAAGTAACTCTAGGGTCTGTTACATATGTGGTCAGCCGGGACACATTTCAAGGTTTTGTCCAAAAAACCAGGGGAACAACCAGCGGAGTAACCAGCAAGGTTTCTCATCAGTAAGGATAGAAAACGTCACTTGTTTCTCCTGCGGTGGGAAGGGCCATTATTCATCGTCATATCCAAACAAGCCAATCCCTGCGACGCCTCTTGCTATTCGAGCTCCTCCTAACCGTCCAGCAATTGAGCCAGCACCAAAGAAGCAAAACCTAGGAGGTAGAGTTTATGCCCTAGGTGTAGAAAACCCTGACAATGCAGGACCGTCAAGCGGTCCCATCACAGGTATTGTGGGTGTTTAACCTCCTCTTTTTATTACATGGGATTTTGTGTAGAATTAGCTGCTGGAATTTAGTTAGGATTCTGGTTAGGCATAGATTGCTTGATCGCTAGGTTGCGCGTTTAGAAATATTTCGATTGCGATTGATAATTGTGCGTGTATTGATTAGTAGTATTGTGATTGAGATATTGTTGATTGAGTTACTGTGGCAGGAACCGTACATGTTGCTGGTAAACCCACACAAGTATTGTTCGATTCGGGGGCAACACATAGTTTTGTGACCCCTGAGGTTGCTGCCCAGTTCTGGAATTGCTTTTTGATTTACATGGTAAACGTGGCAGTCTTGACCCCCGCAGACCGAACCCTTCAAGCAAGTCAGTGTATCAAGAATGTTCCATTGGTCATTCAAGGGAAAACGTTTGTGGCAGATTTATTAGTCGTGCCCTTGGAAGGGTATGAAGTCATCCTTGGATTGGATTGGTTATCGAGCTACGGAGTTCAGATTGATTGTGCAAAGGGAAGGCTGTTGTTTGGCAGAGGAAAACGTCCAGAGATGGTTTATTATGGAGTCAGACCTAGTATGACAGTGTCACTGGTCGCGGCAATGAGACTACAAGATTTTTTTTCAAGACGGGGAAGTGTATTTGGTAACTTTATCGGTCAGTGGAGGAGCCACTAACGATGAAGTGAAGATCGAAGACATAGAAGTGGTTCAGGTGTTTGAAGATATTTTTGAGCCACTAAAGGAATTACCTCCACCTCGGAGTAATCCCTTTACTATTACTTTGGAGCCTGAAGCAAAACCTATCGCTAAGGCACCGTATCGGATGGCACATGCGGAGTTGGCTGAACTCAAGAAACAATTGGAAGATCTACTGGGAAAGGAATTCATCCGATCGAGTTCTTTACCTTGGGGAGCTCCTGTGTTATTTGTGAAGAAGAAAGATGGAAGCATGAGGTTGTGTATAGATTATCGCGGTATCAACAACATCACCGTAAAAGACAAGTATCCTCTTCCGAGGATAGATGGTTTTCGAAGATTGATTTGGCATCAGGGGATCATCAAATTCCCATTGCCAAGTCAGACATCATGAAGACAGCATTTCAGACGAGGTATGGGCAGTATGAGTTCGTGGTTATGCCCTTTGGTCTCACAAACGCACCTGCAGCTTTCATGCATTTGATGAATGAAGTGTTTCACGACTACCTCGACAAGTTCATGATCATTTTCATTGATGACATCCTGGTGTACTTGAGAAGTGAGGAGGAGCACAAAGAGCATCTCAGACTGGTTATGGAGAGGTTACGAAGTCAAAAGCTATTCGCTAAGTTCAGCAAGTGCTCGTTTTGGAAGAGAGAGATTGGATTTCTGGGTCACATAGTATCAGGAGAGGGCGTGGCTGCTGTTCCAGAAAAGGTCCAAGCCATACGAGAATGGCCTCGACCTACCACTGTGACGGAAGTGAGGAGTTTTCTCGGACTCGCGGGTTATTATCGGAAGTTTGTTAAGGACTTTTCCTCCATTGCAAAGCCCTTAACTAAACTGACCGGTAAAGAAGTTCCTTTCTCTATGGGTGGAAGAAACGGAGAAGGCATTCAAGAAGTTGAAGGAAGCTCTCATGACCGCACCTGTGTTAGCTTTGCCTGAGCAAGGTAAACCTTATACAGTGTACACAGATGCTTCACGAGTTGGGTTAGGTTGTGTTCTGATGCAAGATAGGAGAGTCATTGCGTATGCTTCACGACAACTGCGGAAGCATGAAGATAACTACACTACACATGACCTGGAGTTGGCGGCGGTGGTATTCGCTTTGCGAATTTGGAGATCGTACTTGTATGGAGAAGAATTGGAGGTATACACAGACCACCAAAGTCTTAAATACCTCTTCACTCAGCCAGATCTCAACCTGCGCCAACGTAGATTGATGGAGTTTGTGGCTGACTACGACTTAAAGATTTGCTACCATCTTGGTAAAGCGAATGTTGTTGCGGATGCCTTAAGTCGAAGAAAGTTGGATGCTGATATGGAAAAAGAAGTGGAGCTGTTGAATCAAGAGCTGAAGCAAGTGAAGTTGGTTGCTTTGGAAGGTCAGACAAGTGAACCATTGGGATTACAAGCAGTGAACCAGGCCAGCTTGGTTCAGAAGATTCGAGAGGAGCAACTTATAGATGAGAAGTTACAGAAGATTTCTGAAGAGCTCAGAGGACAAGCCAGACCAAATAGTGCTGGATACTACTTGGCGGAGGATGAAACCTTGCTTATTAATGGAAGGATCACGGTTCCTAAGGGGCAAGAGATGGCACACCATTCCTTACTTAGTATCCATCCTGGAAGTTCGAAGATGTACCGAGACGTGAGGAGATATTAACATTGGCCGGGCATGAAGAGATCAGTAGCTCTATGGGTTGCTCAGTGTGCAACTTGTCAACAAGTGAATGTCAAGCATCAAGTTCCAGGAGGATTGCTGCAGATTCTTCCGATACCTAAATTGAAATGGGATTCTATTTCCATGGATTTCATCACGGGATTACCCACTGCTCCGGGTAGATCGAACAACTCAATCTGGGTGTTTGTGGATAGGTTGACCAAGATCACACACTTGTTAACTATGCAGGATACGGATAAAGTTGAAGTTTTGGCCGAGATGTACGTCGACAAAATTGTGAAGCTACATGGTGTACCTTCAGACATCGTCTCAGATCGTGACCCTAGGTTCACGAAAGAATTTTGGGAAGCACTCCAAGATTCCTTGGGAACTAAACTGTTCAAGAGCACGGCATTCCACCCTGAAACAGATGGCCAAACGGAGAGAACCATCTGGACCATCGAGGACATGCTTCGGATGTGTATTCTCGATTGGGCAGGAACTTGGGAGAAGCATTTACCGTTGGTCGAGTTCTCGTACAACAACAGTCACCATGCGAGCATAGAGATGTCACCTTATGAAGCGTTGTATGGAAGGCCATGCAAAACGCCATTGTGTTAGACAGAAGTGGGAGAAAAAATAATGTTTGGGTCACCAATCGTACAAGAGACTATGATTAAGCTGGAGACGATTCAGACCAACATGAAGAAGGCTCAGTACCGTCAGAAGAAGTACGCAGATCAATCCAGAAGAGAGGTAACTTTTGAGATTGGAGACTGGGTCTACTTGAAGGTTACAGAACAGAAAGGGAAGGACAGATTTGGAAAGGTCGGGAAACTTGCGGTCAGATTCATTGGTCCATACAAGATCATCAGGAAGGTCGGTGAGGTAGCTTATCGATTGGATCTACCAGAGGATATGCATCTACATCCGGTGTTCCATGTTTCCATGCTTCGGAGACATATACAAGATCAAAGTACTGTTGAGCCTGAGAGAATTGAGGAGCTAAGGACGAATCGCACCTATCAAGAAGGACCAATCCGAGTGGGAGAAAGACGTATACGGAAGCTGAAGAATCGTGAGATTCCTCAAGTACAAGTATTCTGGGGAAGACAAAACAAGATTCATCTCACTTGGGAGGATGAAGCAAGATTTAAGGCTAATCACCCGGAGTTTTTCCGAGAGGATGTTGTGATGGAGGAAGGAGGCCCCTCAGATCCTTAGAATTCAAGGACAAATTCTATTAAGGTGGGGAGAATGTAGAAACCCGTAAAAAAAGTTGTTGAAGTAAAGTTTTTGGGATTCAATGTATGATGAGAAATGTTAAGCTTTTATCAAATAAAACTTGGCATTATTCACAGAATTTGGAAGATTGATCGAGCATCTGTTTTGAGGTCGAGCCGCGGGCGAGAAGGATCGATCAGGAAGTTTTGAAGTACAAGTGGGCGAAGAGTTGATCGTGGGAGAACTATGAGTCGAGTAATCTTCTCGACCATACTAAGACAATATTTTAGATTGATCAGACGGATGTTTTGGGAGCATAACATTTTTGGAAGCACGACGTTTTAGAAGCACGACGCTTTTGAAGCCGACGTTTCTTAACCACGAACCCTAATTTCGGTATTATCAAATTTTTCGACTAAGACGGAGGCTCGGGAAATATTTTTCGTCAATGTCAGGATTCTTATGGAGATCACTAAAAATATTCAGCGCATCAGAACGGGCGTAGAAAATTATACAGGATTGATCGCGGTCGAAAATTCACCGAAAGGGTCGAAATCAGTCGATTGGACCGAGAAGCTAGAGGTGGCTTGATCTATGAGTCAAGGACGTGGTGTCAACTGCCTGGAATGGTATGTGGCAAGGGAAGCAGGAGGTGTTGGACTTCAGATGATCACCACATGCGGAGTGACACCCAGAAGCACAAGGTGCCGCTCAACCTGCGATCGAAGCATGCTGATCGACATGTATGCGCTGTGGTGTCGAATTGGATAAAGTCTGGACGAGGATCAGACATGTGGAAGGTCTGGCGTCACCTTGCATGACACCCTGGTCTTGCAGCCAGACATGTGGAGCACGAGGTGTCGCCGCGCATGCGTCCGGAGCCATGCGAAGCGACACACGGGCTGCCACACGGCTTGTTTCTGATTGGTTGGTGCATACTATAAATACCCCACGACCCCTGCTCATTTCAAACCATTCAGACCAGTTCAAATCATTGAAAAACGTGAGAGAGAAAGCTAGAAAGAGAAAGTTCGAGTTTCGATCATTTTCGAGTCTTTTTCGGCAGTTTTTGAGAGTTATCGAGAATAGTTACTCTGCCCGATTTGAGTCAGCATCTATAGAAGCTCTGCTTGATTGAAGATCAGTCCAGACGTGGGTCTACTTGTGAAGGTCAGGAAGAAAGGGTTCGGATCGCAGAAGACGGGTTTGGGGTCAAGGGCACGGTCAACCGAAAAACAGTGAGTTATAATCAACTGTTTGCTGAGTTTTTTCATGCAGGTTCCCGTTACTTGGAAGTTGGATCATGGCAGGAGGCCGGGTCTAACTGAGTAACGGTTTGATTAGTTTATAGTTGATATTAATTGGTTGATAGCATGCTTAGTTATTGCTTCAGAATCGTAGTAGCATGCTAATGGTTAGGTTGATTGGTTAGTTAGCCAATGCTGAATGCTTAGATGATATCGCTAGGTCGTGGATAGTTATATATTCTGGAATTAGTCTTTATGCTAGGTTCTGGAATATGTTTAATTGTGGTTGTTGTGATTATTGCTTGGAACCTCGGTTATATTACCGGGTTTGGTATTGTTTATATATTGGCCGACAGCATTGTGTAACCCACATTGCTAGGCATATTAGGGGTGAGTTAGTGTTCCTTCAGACCTCGTACCCGGCGGGTTTAAGGAAACCCCTTATTCGCTGGATCGGGAAGACTCAGAGAGACGGGGTCATGGCCTAGGGCTGAATTATTACACGACGGTGTAATGTGGCAGTGACCCGAAGGACAGTGGGCTGTCGCGCGGTGATCCGAATGACTCTGGGCCGCCGTCGGTTGAAAGTTCCTTCTTCTGGCCCTTGTGGTAGGAAGATAGGATATTGCCGATAGTGAAGGAGGAACCTAACATCACCAGGGCCCGAGTTAGATATATATTATATAGTGTAAAGGGATTGGTAAACCCTGGTTATGTTTTATCGACTATCTTATAGTATCGATAATTTACTCGTATTATTTTCTGCTGCAGATTTCTGATTTGCTTATATGATTATTATTATTATTATTATCATTGGATTGTGCTATTAGGTTAACCTTTCGCTTTAGATTGTTTGGGGTGGGATAGCGAGGGGTTGTATTTGTTAGTTTGGGATTTTAACTCACTGAGTAATGCTAGATTACTCACCCCTCACTCGTTATTGTTTTCAGGTGACCAGTAGTGCGTGTAGAGGAAGCGGGAAGTTAGGCCGGCTAGTGTAGATTTGCATCTCTTTTTGCTTAAGACGTTTTCAGACTATAAGTATGTATCTTTTCTCTTGGCATGCCACCACATGTATAATATTTTGTGTGTTGCGAACCGAGTATGATATAAAATAAATAAATCGAAGTTTTGTGCAAATGGCTTGTTGTATCTGATATTAGCTTGTCCAAGCAAACACGACGTCAGACTCGGGTACTGGTTGAAAAGCCTTAGGTCTTAATCTGACGGGACGTGTTAGTGGGCGAACTGGCCTAATCACAAATTGCACTCTTTGTGATCAAGGCTGAATCGTTCCTAACCCGTCATGTAGCGCTTCTGATCCTTGGTAGAAAGTTGGTCCGTCGGTCATGTTCTTGTTTGATTGTTTGCCGGTGGTTCGACCTATACCTAAAACGGTTCGGAGGTGTTACAGTCGTAGTGGATATCTGGATCTATCATAGTCAAGCACATCATGTTGGTGCTCAAGTCACATACAGCTCCTACTGTAGCCAGAAATGCTCTTCCAAGTAGAAGGGAAGAGTTCCAATTTAACTTGATATCCAGGACATGAAAATCCACAGGGACAATGGCATTACCAATCTGCACTTCCAGGTCTCTGATCAAGCCTCCTTAATTTTTCTGAGTGTAGTCCACAAATGTGAAGATCTCTGGTGAAAGCTCTACTTTCAGACCCAGATGGTCTGCCATAACATTTGGTAAAATGCTGACTGAAGAACCAGTGTCATAGAGTGCATGAGGAATGGCCTCGACCTACAACTGTGACGGAAGTGAGGAGTTTTCTCGGACTCGCGGGTTATTATCGGAAGTTTGTTAAGGACTTTTCCTCCATTGCAAAGCCCTTAACTAAACTGACCGGTAAAGAAGTTCCTTTCTCTATGGGTGGAAGAAACGGAGAAGGCATTCAAGAAGTTGAAGGAAGCTCTAATGACCGCACCTGTGTTAGCTTTGCCTGAGCAAGGTAAACCTTATACAGTGTACACAGATGCTTCACGAGTTTGGTTAGGTTGTGTTCTGATGCAAGATAGGAGAGTCATTGCGTATGCTTCACGACAACTGCGGAAGCATGAAGATAACTACACTACACATGACCTGGAGTTGGCGGCGGTGGTATTCGCTTTGCGAATTTGGAGATCGTACTTGTATGGAGAAGAATTGGAGGTATACACAGACCACCAAAGTCTTAAATACCTCTTCACTCAGCCAGATCTCAACCTGCGCCAACGTAGATTGATGGAGTTTGTGGCTGACTACGACTAAAAGATTTGCTACCATCTTGGTAAAGCGAATGTTGTTGCAGATGCCTTAAGTCGAAGAAAGTTGGATGCTGATATGGAAAAAGAAGTGGAGCTGTTGAATCAAGAGCTGAAGCAAGTGAAGTTGGTTGCTTTGGAAGGTCAGACAAGTGAACCATTGGGATTACAAGCAGTGAACCAGGCCAGCTTGGTTCAGAAGATTCGAGAGGAGCAACTTATAGATGAGAAGTTACAGAAGATTTCTGAAGAGCTCAGAGGACAAGCCAGACCAAATAGTGCTGGATACTACTTGGCGGAGGATGAAACCTTGCTTATTAATGGAAGGATCACGGTTCCTAAGGGGCAAGGGCAGAGAGATGAGATACTAAGGATGGCACACCATTCCTTACTTAGTATCCATCCTGGAAGTTCGAAGATGTACCGAGACGTGAGGAGATATTAACATTGGCCGGGCATGAAGAGATCAGTAGCTCTATGGGTTGCTCAGTGTGCAACTTGTCAACAAGTGAATGTCAAGCATCAAGTTCCAGGAGGATTGCTGCAGATTCTTCCGATACCTAAATTGAAATGGGATTCTATTTCCATGGATTTCATCACGGGATTACCCACTGCTCTGGGTAGATCGAACAACTCAGTCTGGGTGTTTGTGGATAGGTTGACCAAGATCACACACTTGTTAACTATGCAGGATACGGATAAAGTTGAAGTTTTGGCCGAGATGTACGTCGACAAAATTGTGAAGCTACATGGTGTACCTTCAGACATCGTCTCAGATCGTGACCCTAGGTTCACGAAAGAATTTTGGGAAGCACTCCAAGATTCCTTGGGAACTAAACTGTTCAAGAGCAAGGCATTCCACCCTGAAACAGATGGCCAAACGGAGAGAACCATCTGGACCATCGAGGACATGCTTTGGATGTGTATTCTCGATTGGGCAGGAACTTGGGAGAAGCATTTACCGTTGGTCGAGTTCTCGTACAACAACAGTCACCATGCGAGCATAGAGATGTCACCTTATGAAGCGTTGTATGGAAGGCCATGCAAAACGCCATTGTGTTAGACAGAAGTGGGAGAAAGAATAATGTTTGGGTCACCAATCGTACAAGAGACTATGATTAAGCTGGAGACGATTCAGACCAACATGAAGAAGGCTCAGTACCGTCAGAAGAAGTACGCAGATCAATCCAGAAGAGAGGTAACTTTTGAGATTGGAGACTGGGTCTACTTGAAGGTTACAGAACAGAAAGGGAAGGACAGATTTGGAAAGGTCGGGAAACTTGCGGTCAGATTCATTGGTCCAGACAAGATCATCAGGAAGGTCGGTGAGGTAGCTTATCGATTGGATCTACCAGAGGATATGCATCTACATCCGGTGTTCCATGTTTCCATGCTTCGGAGACATATACAAGATCAAAGTACTGTTGAGACTGAGAGAATTGAGGAGCTAAGGACGAATCGCACCTATCAAGAAGGACCAATCCGAGTGGGAGAAAGACGTATACGGAAGCTGAAGAATCGTGAGATTCCTCAAGTACAAGTATTCTGGGGAAGACAAAACAAGATTCATCTCACTTGGGAGGATGAAGCAAGATTTAAGGCTAATCACCCGGAGTTTTTCCGAGAGGATGTTGTGATGGAGGAAGGAGGCCCCTCAGATCCTTAGAATTCAAGGACAAATTCTATTAAGGTGGGGAGAATGTAGAAACCCGTAAAAAAAGTTGTTGAAGTAAAGTTTTTGGGATTCAATGTATGATGAGAAATGTTAAGCTTTTATCAAATAAAACTTGGCATTATTCACAGAATTTGGAAGATTGATCGAGCATCTGTTTTGAGGTCGAGCCGCGGGCGAGAAGGATCGATCAGGAAGTTTTGAAGTACAAGTGGGCGAAGAGTTGATCGTGGGAGAACTATGAGTCGAGTAATCTTCTCGACCATACTAAGACAATATTTTAGATTGATCAGACGGATGTTTTGGGAGCATAACATTTTTGGAAGCACGACGTTTTAGAAGCACGACGCTTTTGAAGCCGACGTTTCTTAACCACGAACCCTAATTTCGGTATTATCAAATTTTTCGACTAAGACGGAGGCTCGGGAAATATTTTTCGTCAATGTCAGGATTCTTATGGAGATCACTAAAAATATTCAGCGCATCAGAACGGGCGTAGAAAATTATACGGGATTGATCGCGGTCGAAAATTCACCGAAAGGGTCGAAATCAGTCGATTGGACCGAGAAGCTAGAGGTGGCTTGATCTATGAGTCAAGGACGTGGTGTCAACTGCCTGGAATGGTATGTGGCAAGGGAAGCAGGAGGTGTTGGACTTCAGATGATCACCACATGCGGAGTGACACCCAGAAGCACAAGGTGCCGCTCAACCTGCGATCGAAGCATGCTGATCGACATGTATGCGCTGTGGTGTCGAATTGGATAAAGTCTGGACGAGGATCAGACATGTGGAAGGTCTGGCGTCACCTTGCATGACACCCTGGTCTTGCAGCCAGACATGTGGAGCACGAGGTGTCGCCGCGCATGCGTCCGGAGCCATGCGAAGCGACACACGGGCTGCCACACGGCTTGTTTCTGATTGGTTGGTGCATACTATAAATACCCCACGACCCCTGCTCATTTCAAACCATTCAGACCAGTTCAAATCATCGAAAAACGTGAGAGAGAAAGCTAGAAAGAGAAAGTTCGAGTTTCGATCATTTTCGAGTCTTTTTCGGCAGTTTTTGAGAGTTATCGAGAATAGTTACTCTGCCCGATTTGAGTCAGCATCTATAGAAGCTCTGCTTGATTGAAGATCAGTCCAGACGTGGGTCTACTTGTGAAGGTCAGGAAGAAAGGGTTCGGATCGCAGAAGACGGGTTTGGGGTCAAGGGCACGGTCAACCGAAAAACAGTGAGTTATAATCAACTGTTTGCTGAGTTTTTTTCATGCAGGTTCCCGTTACTTGGAAGTTGGATCATGGCAGGAGGCCGGGTCTAACTGAGTAACGGTTTGATTAGTTTATAGTTGATATTAATTGGTTGATAGCATGCTTAGTTATTGCTTCAGAATCGTAGTAGCATGCTAATGGTTAGGTTGATTGGTTAGTTAGCCAATGCTGAATGCTTAGATGATATCGCTAGGTTGTGGATAGTTATATATTCTGGAATTAGTCTTTATGCTAGGTTCTGGAATATGTTTAATTGTGGTTGTTGTGATTATTGCTTGGAACCTCGGTTATATTACCGGGTTTGGTATTGTTTATATATTGGCCGACAGCATTGTGTAACCCACATTGCTAGGCATATTAGGGGTGAGTTAGTGTTCCTTCAGACCTCGTACCCGGCGGGTTTAAGGAAACCCCTTATTCGCTGGATCGGGAAGACTCAGAGAGACGGGGTCATGGCCTAGGGCTGAATTATTACACGACGGTGTAATGTGGCAGTGACCCGAAGGACAGTGGGCTGTCGCGCGGTGATCCGAATGACTGTGGGCCGCCGTCGGTTGAAAGTTCCTTCTTCTGGCCCTTGTGGTAGGAAGATAGGATATTGCCGATAGTGAAGGAGGAACCTAACGTCACCAGGGCCCGAGTTAGATATATATTATATAGTGTAAAGGGATTGGTAAACCCTGGTTATGTTTTATCGACTATCTTATAGTATCGATAATTTACTCGTATTATTTTCTGCTGCAGATTTCTGATTTGCTTATATGATTATTATTATTATTATTATCATTGGATTGTGCTATTAGGTTAACCTTTCGCTTTAGATTGTTTGGGGTGGGATAGCGAGGGGTTGTATTTGTTAGTTTGGGATTGTAACTCACTGAGTAATGCTAGATTACTCACCCCTCACTCGTTATTGTTTTCAGGTGACCAGTAGTGCGTGTAGAGGAAGCGGGAAGTTAGGCCGGCTAGTGTAGATTTGCATCTCTTTTTGCTTAAGACGTTTTCAGACTATAAGTATGTATCTTTTCTCTTGGCATGCCACCACATGTATAATATTTTGTGTGTTGCGAACCGAGTATGATATAAAATAAATAAATCGAAGTTTTGTGCAAATGGCTTGTTGTATCTGATATTAGCTTGTCCAAGCAAACACGACGTCAGACTCGGGTACTGGTTGAAAAGCCTTAGGTCTTAATCTGACGGGACGTGTTAGTGGGCGAACTGGCCTAATCACAAATTGCACTCTTTGTGATCAAGGCTGAATCGTTCCTAACCCGTCATGTAGCGCTTCTGATCCTTGGTAGAAAGTTGGTCCGTCGGTCATGTTCTTGTTTGATTGTTTGCCGGTGGTTCGACCTATACCTAAAACGGTTCGGGGGTGTTACAGTCGTAGTGGATATCTGGATCTATCATAGTCAAGCACATCATGTTGGTGCTCAAGTCACATACAGCTCCTACTGTAGCCAGAAATGCTCTTCCAAGTAGAAGGGAAGAGTTCCAATTTAACTTGATATCCAGGACATGAAAATCCACAGGGACAATGGCATTACCAATCTGCACTTCCAGGTCTCTGATCAAGCCTCCTTAATTTTTCTGAGTGTAGTCCACAAATGTGAAGATCTCTGGTGAAAGCTCTTTTTTCAGACCCAGATGGTCTGCCATAACATTTGGTAAAATGCTGACTGAAGAACCAGTGTCATAGAGTGCATGAGGAAACTCAATGCCAGGAGCACTCTTCTTCTTCAATGTGATCATCCGCCTCATGTCCTCTCTGGCTGTGTCCAACATTATCCTAATGTTATTTTCAGTCTCCCTTGTCTTTCTGAAGAACATCCACAATCTGCTTGTGAAGTAAACCTCCTCAAATGGTTTTCCAATGGGATTCTGATAACTCTCTTAGTGAAACCATCTATCTCCTTCTCTTTAGCTTCCCTCTTAAGGTTCTGAGGAGTTTTCTCCTTCCCATCCCTTAACCTTCTTCCTTCAGTTGATGTCCACTGTAAGCTTCTGTTGTGCTTCAAGAACTCTGTCTATCATGGCGTCCATCTTACTCTCCTGGGTGGGTGGTGGTGTGTTTTGGTAAGATGAACTCCCATAGTTCCTGGTGTTGTTGAAAGGTTTCTGATACTGTGAACTCTGGTTGTAGTTACTCTTCTGACCACTGCCAAAAAGTTCATGTTGCCATTCTGGTTTCCAAACCCTGAAATCTAGTACCTCCAATGTAGTTCACATCTTCTTCTGTATCAGCATCTCTAGCTTCTCCTTCCTCAGCTGAGCAGAATTGCTTCCTCCGAAGCTCATGTCCAACTTCTAACTTAGCTCTGACTTCACTCATAAGTTCCTCCCCAATGGCTGCAACATACTTTTTCTTATCAGAGTCAGTGTTCTTGGTGCAGTTGTTGTTGGCTAGGTTCTCAATAATCCTCACAGCCTCTTTTAGATTCCAAGTGTTGAAGTTCCCCTCACTAGCTGTATCAAGATCTATCTGATACCTCAAGGCGATACCTCTGTAGAAAGTTCTTAGCGGCTGCACTTCATTGATTCCATGGTTTGGACAGTCTCGCTGGAAGAACTTAAATCTGATCCACGCGTCCTTAAAAGTCTCACCAGGCTTTTGCGCGAAAGTGGCGATTTTGCTCCTTAACTCTTCAGCACGTTCCTCATCAAATAAATTACGAAGGAATGCGTTTTTGATGTCGGCCCAGGATGTCAGTAATCATGTAGGTAACTGCTTAAGCCAGTGTGAAGCTTCTCAATTTTGTGAGTATTTGAAGACCTTGCAAAGTAGGTAGTCCTCAGGGACTCCATCCATGCGAATAGCAGCTATAAGATCCTCGAACCTCTCCAGATGGTCTATAGGATGCTCGTATGGTAACCCAACATAGGGTATCTGTGACACGAGAGAGTAGTACTGAGGCTTGAGCTCGAAGTTCGGCTTCTGAATCTCTGGAAGTCGAATAGCTGATTTGTTGTTGTAGTACGCATCAGGACGATTGTAGTCCGCCAAAGATCTTGTTTGAGCTTCTTCTGTAGCCTCAGCTTCTGGATCAGGGATTACGTTTCCCTTTGCATCTAGCTTATGACCTGTTGCATTAGGAAGATGACCATCCTGGTCATACAGGTTTCCATTCTCGCCCTGCGTGAGAATAACAATTGCAACCATGCTTCGCGGGTTAGTGTCGATCGATGTACGGTGGGTAGTGTCGAACGATGTAGAGCAGCAAAGTGTATCGGTCGACCGTGGTGTCTGAGAATCGGTCGACGGTTGAACGTGAGTTTCAGTCGACGGTTGAACGTGAATATCAGTCGACGGTGGTGCGGTTATGTCGATCGATACGGAGCGTAGGTCTTTGCGGATTGAACGTTCTAAGTGTGAAGGATCTTCTAAGAACAGTAGTTGATTTTCCTTATTGCTTCTAGTACTGCTGGGCATGTACCTGAAAAGACAAGAAAAATTTTAATCAGAAAGGGGTAAAAGCAAAAGAAAAACCTAAAATTGATAAAATTAAATCTAATGGCGATCAAAGCTCCCCGGCAAAGACGCCTAATTTAATATCACTCAAATTACCCTAAAGTGTGCTTTTACTCTGTCAAATAAGAGGTTCAGCTGTAGTACTAAGGGATCAAATCACGAGGAGCTAGGGAACCAATTAAATCTAATTAACTAATCAATCCTATGTGAAGTTGGTTTTATGGTGGAAATATAAAATGACAATCCTAAATGAGCAAGGTAATTGCTCTTCTAACAATATGATGGGTTGTTTATAAGATAAGGAAGAGTGCTAGACATAGGTATTTTATTCAGGTATTGGAGATTATAATGTATATAAATGCCTAACAATTAGTTTGCAAGATATTAAAGAACTCAACCGCTTAACAATCAGTGATGTCTCACTGGTTAAATAACTAGATCTCTGGCCTCAACTGTCGTATGTTGACCAGAAAAAGAGTCGATCGATATCCTCTAGAGATATCAAGCGATACACCTTTCGCAGCGCAGATCGATTGTCCAGTAGGGATATCGATCGACGGCTTCTAGAAATGCCTAACAGCGAGCCGATAATGAACACTAGGTCTCAAGTAGGGCTCTCGCTCTTCTCAACAGGAGACAAACTAGTTCAAACAGATAATTCAAGATATAAGGATCCTAGTGATCTATGTTCTAGTTAGCTAATCCAGAAAAAGCATAGGGTACAATCTATTTGATGAATATCACAACTTAGCAAGTATAGTTTGGGGCTAATCCCACTAACCTATTTAAACCCTAGATCTAACAATTGCATTATATAGAGAACAGAAAACGAATGGAGTTCAATGACAAATCTCTCAATCTCTCTCATAACTTAGAACAAAGGTAAAACTCTAGCTTTCTCTCTCACACTTTATGCTTGCTTGCTTTCGCTTTTCTTGCTTTCGCTTTGCTTGCTTGCCGTCAAAAACACTTAGACCGAGTACTTAAGCATTTCTATTAGGTTAAAAACTCGTTAGGGGTAGTCTCGTAATTGGGTGAAGCCTTGGTGAAGTAGTCGGCTAAACCATTTTGCCTCACTATCGATCGACAAGACTTGATGTGTATCAATCGATTATAATCTTCAAGCACGCGGATCTTCCTAGCTACATCGATCGACAACTCTGTATGAGTATTGATCGATTCTTTTTTGAATGTTGACTTCCGACTTGGTTGTGAATGGTCAACTCGGGTGTATTATCTTTTGTGCTCCAAAATTCTCCAAAAACATCACTTTATCACAAAACACTCCTGAACCTGAAAACATACCTAATAGTCTAGAAAACATATTAGTTACATAATAAAAATATCAATATACCATGGTAAAAAGAGGGTAAAATTCATGGTATATGAGTATGATAACTTGAATGGTGATGAGTGGGTCTTGAAGTATCAAGCTTCCTTCAAAGACTTTCTGATTAAGCCTCCATAGGTCCATCAGAAAGGTCTAAAGCATCTTCTTCAGCTGGCTGGTCCTTGTTCTTCTTGACATGATCTGGAATCATATCACCTTGAAGGACCCTAAAGACTTACAATGGACCGACAAGTGCGAGCAAGCTCTATCTGACCTTAAGGACTATCTCACTACTCCACCTCTCCTCACAAAGCCCTTGGAGGGAGAGGTCTTATTGCTCTATCTAGCCGTGTCAGAGCATGCAGTCAATGCGGTCCTTGTAAGGGAAGAAGGAAGGAAGCAACATCCTATCAACTACGTAAGCAAATCGCTGCTAGATGCGGAGACCCGCTATAGTCATCTTGAGAAGTTAGCCCTCGCCCTAGTCAACACGGCCCGTAAGTTACGCCCCTACTTCCAGGTTCATCAAATAACGATGGTCACCTCTTTCCCTATTAAGCCATTCTCCATAAGCGAGAAGTGTCTGGACGACTCGCGAAATGGGCCATAGATCTAGGAGAATACGACGTTATCTTCCAGCAAGCCACGACCATTAAGTCACAAGTCCTAGCTGACTTCGTAGCCGAGTTCTCTCCCACTATGCTTCCAGCCTTAGAACAAGAAACCAAACACCGCGATAATGAAGGGGAAAAAGGTGAATGGACCTTATATGTCGACGGGTCCAGTAATGTAAGGGGCGCAGGTGTAGGCCTAGTCCTAACTTCTCCTACAGGAGAATCAGCCTCAAGGGACGTGCGATGCAACTTCAAAGCAACGAACAACGAGGCCGAGTATGAAGCCTTAATTGTTTGGGAAAAATATCCATGCATAGGTTTTCTCCAGCTTCCGGATATGCCCTTGAAGGCCGGGTCTCCTGCTCAAGAAGGACGCAAGGCCTGACCCCCTTGATAGGCCCGAAGGCCGTGATCGGGCCGACCCCTTGACAGTCGGCATCTACAAGTATAAAAGGGGAACCCAAACCCTAGAATAAGGGTTCGACTTTTCTAGACTAGGAGATTAGAGTTTAAGCGGCTAGAACTTAGGTTCTCACACCAAACACGTTGTATCCCTATTGAATACTCAATAACATCTTCTAGTTCACGATTTCATGCTCTTGTCTTAATCTCTCCTAGTGTTCCGTAGTTCTTAAACGACCCTACACAAAAATACTATAAAAGTTTGGCGCTAGAAGGAGGGGAGTAATCGAACTACTTGACGATGGCAGTAGGAGAAGAAGACACTTCTCAAACTACGATGACTCCGAGGGAAGCCGAGCTCCTCAGCCGACTCGAAGACCTTCAAAATCAAGTCACCAATCTCCACAAAGCTCAAGAGACAACGTCTGGAGATCGTGGACTTCTTCAAGAAGTTCAGAACCTAAAAGAGCGGCTCGGGGAACATTCCAAACAACTGCAACAAAGATCCGAGAAGCTAGATGCGACGGAGGCCGAGAACCTTGTTCTCTGAGAGGAGAACCAAGCTCAAAACAAAACCGGTCTCAAGCGTAAGAGATTCCGAGCTAGGGTTCGTCCCATGGCACTCAACACTCCTCACGACGATGGCGAAGCACCTGACCGACCTGATGCCGCGACTCAAGAACCCGATAGTCGCGAGACCGCTCGAGGGATGCCCCGGGTGAAAGTGGATAGGGATTCAGACACTGAATACGAAGAATATTCACCCGACGATCCCCTGATCTCATACCCAACGCTAGCCGCCTATCTAGACAAGGCGATCTCCGAAAGATTCGGTACCATCCAGTCCATGGTAGAGAGAATCCCAGGAGTAGCCCTGTCTTTCCGAAGAAGCCATCATGGGTCTTACTCCGAAACGCCCTTCGTTGGAGATGCCGCGCAAGTTCTTCTTCCCAAGCGTGAAGTCATATGAAGGCACAAGAGACCCTGACAACCACGTTGCTCATTCAAACAACACATGCTAGCCGTAGCAATCCTTAGAGGAGTAAGGGAAACTACCATGTGTAAAGGATTCGGGTCTACTCTGACCGGTCCTGCTCTCCAAAGGTACATCAATCTCTCAATCAAGTCCATCAAGTCCTTTGCGGACCTTAGCGATCAATTCGTGGAGCAATTCGCCAGCAACCGCAACTTAGAGAAGAACTCAGACGATCTTTATGAGGTCCTTCAACACAGGAGCGAGCCCTTGCGCTCATACATAGCACCTTTCTACCAGGAAAAGGTGGCTATTCCCGAATGTAACGCTGACACGGCCATCTCGGCCTTCAAGAGAGGCCTACTCATGGAAGGAGAACTCTACAAAGACCTAACAAAGTATAAGGGAAGGTCAATGGAAGACGTACTATCTCGAGCTTGGGCCCAAGTGAGATGAGCAGAAGATGTCGCCAGCAGAACCAAGCCCTACCCGAAGCACGACCAGAAACCCTCAAAGCTAACGAGGAGTGATCGTGACGAGGCCTTCCACCCTAGGCCTGCGAAGGATACCAGTAATCCAAGCAGGGGCAGGTATCTGAACCGTCCTCTACCTAGGTCTGAAGGGATGATGGTATCCACATGGCCTGATATCTCTCACGTTGCGATAATGACGACGGAGCTGATCAGTGTCTTACGGAAAATGGGTCCACAAGTCAAATGGCCCTTAAAGATGAAGGCCTCGGATGCGAACCGCAATCCCAAACGATGGTGCGATTTCCATAACGATCATGGCCACATCACGGAGGAATGCATAGCCCTGAAGCTGGAAGTTGCTGAGCTCCTCAAGAAGGGCCACCTACGAGAGTTCCTCTTAGACATGGCCAAGAATCTCCTCAACAACAAAGGCCCTGGCCTCCCTTCTGAAACGGCACCTGCACGGCCACCACATCAGGACGGAGTAATCCACGTCATCTCAGGAGGATCAGAGGTCAGTGGAATCAGCAAGGCTGCTGCCAAGTGAAGCACTCGGAATGCTAGGAGCAACCTAGAAGCCGAAGGCCCTAAGCGTATACTCCTTGGAACCGACGAAATCAGTTTCACCGCGAAGGAGCAGGAGAAGGTCCTAGCTCCTCATCATGACGCCCTTGTCATTTCACTTACCTTAGCAAATTGCTTGGTTAAGCGAATACTGGTGGACAATGGGAGCTCCAGCAACATCATCTTCCACTCAGCTTACGCCGACTTAGGGTTGGAGCTTGAGGCCCTGTGGGAACCGAAATTCGCACTGTCAATTTTAGTCAAGTTTAAACGTAGGAAAACTAAGTTGACCTAGTTTTCCCCGAGGATCCCGGCTATCTGCTGGGCCACGCATGACGAAGTTAATACGAGTTTAGTTTGGGAATAAATGCGTAAAATAAAGAGAGCAAAAGAAAGAATCTTATTTCCGAATTCACGGAGAGCGTTTGAACAACAGGTCGAGATCTCGGCCGCAAGAGCTGTCGATCGTCACTAGTCTCAAAACCTAGATCTACCCTAGTTGAGTCGCAGCTCGCTAAAAAGGAAATAAAAGCCTAAGTTCTAAGTTGCTCTAGAGTGGTTTCTTTCTTCTGATTTTGGATCTCCCTTCCTCTGCTCCTAGCCTTGCTTATATACTCCCATATGACGGTCTATTCTTGATGGGCTGAATCTGCCGCGAGCTGGGCTTTTTCCATTTTCGTCGGCCTTCGTGTTTATCGGGAAAGTTGACATTTATCCTTTCGGAAATTTGACATTTATCCTTTCGGAAGTTTAACATTTATCTTGTTATGTGAAGATAATTATAAACCGTCGTATCTATCTTTTAGAAAATCGTAAATGGGCCGTCCGATCGGGTTTGGTCCTTTTCGGGCCGTCTTCCGGACTTCCGTTGTTTTCTACGATTTCTTTGAAAGAATGCTCCTACTTGGATGTCGAGTCTTTCGGAAGATCTTCGATCCATTGCTGAGGCGAATGGTGTTTTAAGATAACCATCACCGTTTTATACGAAGTCTTTCTGTCCGTTGACGTCTTACGGGTACTCCGAAATCTTGGAGCAGGAAAAGGAGTTTGTTTGCGGGATCTCGGAAAGTCGCAAAACACGGATTTCTGGCGACCTGGGGGCCTAGAACTTACGCACGAAGACTAGCTGCCCGACGACACGAGCCAGCACGGGGCTAGCCGCCCGGCGACCACGGCCGGCACGGGTGCTAGCCGCCGGCGGCTACGGCCAGCACAGGGGCTAGCCGCCCGGCGGCCACGGCCAGCACGGGCGCTAGCCGCCGGCGGCCACGGCCAGCACGAGGGGCTAGCCGCCGGCGGCCACGGCGCTAGCCCGGCGGCCACGCCAGTACGGGGGCTAGCCGCCCGGCGGCCACGGCCAGCACGGGGGCTAGCCGCC
>NW_026616613.1:0-23332 GCF_000801105.2 Raphanus sativus | reverse complement strand
AACTATTAATAAACGTATCAAAATATAATGATAGGAACTCATATTTATATCAACTTTAAAAAATGATGTAAAATAGCTTAGATTTATATCATTTTTTTAGAAGTGATGTAAGTTAGTATAGATTTATATCACTTTTATTGAACTGATGTTAATAATTTAGATAACAATATCAATCATTATAACTGATGTTAAACACATATTATCATCTATTAATAAATAATTTAAACTACTCATATTTTTTTGCGATATTATTTATGTCAAGTAATATGATATTTTTGGTAGTGAAAGTTGAAGTCAAGTGAAGTTGGGATTGCTACTAAAGTAGGCAAAGACACCAACTAGAGGTGCATTGATGTACGTTGTGGGCTCCGTATCGGTAGCATTTGTCCGTTTTCCAATGAATGTATCATCTACGTTAGGCCCGCCAACCACCGCTCCTACTAGAATGTTTGGGTTTGGATTGTCCGAATGGAAAATTTCCCATCCTTGTTGACACCCAAACGCATTGCTTTGAACCTTAACAGACGGTATAGACGAACCACGGTGGTGGACCTGTCGCGGGTACTGATCACCGTACCCAACCATGTATGACAAGTGCATTGGATTATCTCCCAAAATGTAGTCCACCTACCGCGAAAAAAAGAGAATACACATATGATTTTAATGGACCTATTTAAATCATTATATACACAATAACACATGATGTTTGAGTACCTGTCGTTTAACTATGCGTCGAAGAGAATCGGGTTGAAACTTGAGGTTACCGCAACTGAGTTGTTGAGAGGATTTAGAGAGGTAGTCCGCGTAGGCAAGGATGAGGAAAGACCATGCGGCCGTGCTCTGGAGCTGGCAGGCAACGGGTTTGTAAAGAAGACCGCCGGGTGTGTAACTCAAGTGTGGACCAGCGGTTTCCGGAAATACTGCACAAATCGTTTTCTCCGCAATATCTTTATATGGTGATAACGCACTCACATTCTTCTCAAATACTTCCTGTTCACCCAAATTGACGTTAATAGTATATCATGTTTAGTTATATATGCTTTTTATATGGTTCTGACCTAGTGGTTTTGGAAGATCATATATATATAGAGATTGAGAACTGGATCAAACCTTGGCAATGAGAACATCAACACCCCCAAATTTGCTGTCCCAGCCAAAGTCCAAGTAATTGTAATCTACACCGAAAGTTTCACGATTGTTCACCAAGTACTCTAGGTAATTATCACTACCAGTCGCCCTCCTCAACCACGCAGCTCCCCAGAGCAACTCATCCTAGATGAAAAATATTACCATTTTATATGAAATATCAAAAGCCTGGTACTATAGACATATTAATTTTAGAGTGAAGGTTTACCTTATATCCATTATTACTGCAGTAGAAAGGGCAAGTGGCGTTGTACACGTTCGGATTATCGTAATAAGAACCTCGATGCATATCTGCGTACTGAAACGTTTGTATGGCTTTGTCTAGCAATAATTTGGAATATTCAGGCTGTGATTGTTTGAATGCGATAGAAGCAGCCGCCAGCGCTGCAGCGATTTCACCCGCTAGATCGGAGGCTGGCCCTGGTGCATCTATAGCAAAAGCGGTTCGTGGCGTGTCCATATCTTCCGGTCGTTCCCAACAATCATGGTCGGGCTGTGCTTCACCTACCTAGAGCATATTATAATCTTATATTGTTAGAGTGAAACCAGAGATTTTCATTTGAAGCCGTTATTTCCGGAAAATATAATACAAGCTAGGACGAACCAATCAGTAGAAATTGATTACTTCTTCTCACAGTGATGATATACAATTTGATTACGTCATCATCATCAACATACCTTGTAGTTTTATGATTTTCTTTCAACTATATTATAACCATTTTATATAATGTTTACAAATATTGATAAATGCAAATTTATATTAATTACACACTCGTATACCCAATTCATCCGTACATATTCCGGCTCTATTTTCAATTCTAAAATTATTAAAATGTCGACAACGCATGACAAAAAATAATGAAATACAAATTCTTGATAACGATGTTGGTGTGTATTTGGTATAAATATTAAAAAGATGTTATACCATAACTGCTATGTACGAAAATAACGAACAGTTGATATTAGCGGTTTGTTTATACGAACATACTTGGACGAAAATGCGATGAGGGAGTTGTGAGACAGTCTTAAGGAGATAATTGGTGGCCCACTTGAGAGCTCCAAGGTTGTGTCTAAATTCATTCGCAGGCATGTAAGAACCAAAGTTGATAGAACTCCAAGCAAGCATCGTGGCCGTAAACGCCATCGGAAAATGAAACTTAACGTTGTCTCCGGCGTCGTAGTAACCACCAACGAGGTCGGTGTTGAGGTTTCCGCCGTCCTTGAGTGCAGAGTCACCACGCCACAACATCCTTTGTTGTTTGGGAAGTCGACCAGAGCGTTGACCTTCGAAAAATAGGATCGACTTATGCAGAGCATCCGAGTAATTGTGAGGAATCACCGTTTGTAACAAGAGGAGAAGTACGAAAACGGTTAAAATTAAGATTGATGGTTTCATTTTTTTTTTCTTTACATAAACTTTGTGAGATTTTGATTTCTGGCATTGGGCATGAGGGTTTAGAGTTCTTATTTATAGAAAATTAATGTCTAGTTCATGTATACGTATTTGGTTAATTTGGTAAGATACCGATTTGCGTTGGTTTGGTGGTTATCCATCCATCATCCATGCATGTATTAAAATATTAAATATTGTTTCAACTTTAACTCTATTGTTATCAAGAAGTGAATCATTATCTTACTAATTAATTGTTTAAATTTCAAATTTAGATAAAAATCTTTGTATTTTTATTTGAATAGAAATGTACTTTTCTGATTCTAGTGATATTTGAACAAGAGTATTCTAGTTAGACCATGTATAGTGGAAGTGTTGATTAAAAGAGTTTACAATTGAATTATTACAATGAGCATATTGAAAAATGAAATCTAATGATGTGGATTATTTGATGCCAAAAAGATTTAATATATTGATAAAAAAGTGAGAACCACCACACCGACGATACATGTCAATTTCTAAAGATTTTTTATATTTTTATATTATCTTTTGTTTAAAATCAATAATCTCATTATAAGTTAAAAAATTATTTAAATACAAAAATATTATTTTAAATTCTCTTTAAATAAAGA
Source organism: Raphanus sativus (assembly GCF_000801105.2). Lineage (NCBI taxonomy): Eukaryota > Viridiplantae > Streptophyta > Magnoliopsida > Brassicales > Brassicaceae > Raphanus > Raphanus sativus. The sequence continues at coordinate 20,164 of NW_026616613.1, read as the reverse complement.
CTAAGTTTATTTAAGTTAGACATACAATAATAATTATGAACTATTAAAATAAGTGTTAAATTTTATTTTTTAAAATCATTGTAGCATGTAAATTTAATATTTGTTGAATAATAAAGTAGGAAAAATGATATGATCAAATGTTAAAAGATGAAAAATATGGTGCTGAATCTCAAAAGAATTGTACATAATCTTTTTGTATATACATAACAACTCTGACAAATTGTATTCCTTATAAATACTTTTTTGGACAAGTACAAATCTCAAAGTTTACTCGGTTAAATTTGGATACAAGATCTGACCATCTACATTCCAAATATATATACTCCTTGGTCAAATGTTCCATATATACAAGGCCAGCTTTGATGGTAGAAACTATATATTTCCACATATATATTCTGTTTCTGTGTAAGTATTTAGAATTTCCCTGTATGTAGATATTCTGCGAAAGGAACAATTGCAAGGAAAAAATATTAAATTATATCTTATCAGTAGCTAAACTTTAATAATTTAACTATAATATACAATATAACTTGACCCGCTCATCCGCGCAAATGTTTGATTTAACTTATATTCAACGTAAACTTATAAACCATTAGTTTTATAAACAAATCTTATGTATATTTTTATGTTGTGTAATTTACACAGAGTACAATATATTATTTTATAATATATGTTGATAAAAAAATCATTTGTTCATAATATTATATTAGAATTTATATAATTTGATGCAATTTGATGTCATTATAATGTTCATATATTAACCTATTGTCTTTTTTAATTATTTTAAAATGAAACAAAATACTAAACTTTTTTAACTTTTGCATTAGTTTTCTATGAATTATTATTAATTTTATGATTTTTTTTTTTTGAAAATTGAACTCTCAAAATTTTTATATTTGACTAAACTAAATACGATAATACTATATATTTTTTATTTAATATATACTATATATTTCTGTTTGTGTTTTTATTTTCACCACAAAGAAATAACAACTATTATAATTAATTAATTTTAAATATAGTGGCAAAATCTGTAAATAAGAAGAAATACAAAAATAAATTACTTAATTTATTGTAAATATAATGGCTAAATGTGTAAATTAAAGAACTAATTTAAAATTATCTATGTTTTCAAACAATTCTCCTTTATTTTAGTATCTATGTTTTCAAACGGTACCAAAAAAATATTTTTAATAATATAGATGTCTAAGAATAATGTAAGGGTCACAGGTTAGATGAATGAAATCTGATTGCTTTGATGAATAGGATGAGATCCAGATATTTGCTGGAAGAACTCTTCTTAATTATAACTTTTGGCATAAGTTTGATGCAAAGAAGTATTTGTTATTGAGTTAACACACACTTGTAATATACTTTTCCATTTTTTGTTCAATCACATAAACTTCAGTTGAAACCAATGTATCATATTAAAACTATAAAAGACATGAATTGACTTAATATAATCATACAAACAATAAATCATTTGTACAGACTATTTAAATATAATATTCTCTTAATTTCAAAATAGATGATTTTTAACGAAGTTTTTGATGTTTTAAAATAAAAAATATTTTCATATTTAAATATAACTTTTACTTTTATCAAAATGTGTAACCAATTTATTTTGTAATTTATTTTATAATTGGTTGAAAATATTTTAATTTATATTTTAATGTTAGGTAAATAAGTTTTCTAATAGTTGTTTAATATCTTAAAAATTCATATATTTTGGAAGAGGGAGAGTATTACTTAATGATTGTAATCATTACGAATAAAATTGAAAACCAATAATATAATATAAAATTGTAGTATTCTCCTCTAGATTGCTATTCATGGAAAATATAAATGAATACTCAATTATGATCTATTGGCCATATTGGTTCATACAATAATCGACTTAAATTTGATCCAAAGTTCTTTTGTGACACTAAGGAATTCATACTCCCTAGATATTATTTGCAAAATGATTTACATATGTGTCATTATCACATTCATTCTCATTCTAAACATTATTTGTAAAATGATTTGCATATGTGTCATCATCATATTCATTCTCACAAAAAAATGACATGATTTTCAAAAAAATGTGACGACATGATATCAATTTAATTGTGACATGTAAAATTTTCTTATAAAACTTATATTTTTCTTGCAAAAATTTATAAAAAGATAAATTTTATGTACGCACATTTATTTTTGGCAAGCCTTTTGAAATATATTAATAATTAATAACTCATATATCACCATTAAAATATATTATATATGAAATTAATAATAAAATAAACTAATATAAATACATTTCATTGTTTAATTAATTTATATCTCATATTTTTTATAATTATATATATTTTAATAAAATTAATAATAGATATGGATTAAAAATACAAAACTAAAACAATGCTAATCAGTTAATTTTTCTGATGATTAAATATTTTAAAAGTTTTATCAGCATTTTTTACTGATGATTAAATTTATTTCAACTTAAGCAAATAAAAATCCAAAATTTGTTAAAATTTATATTTTTAAATATAGACATACTTAAAATTAGGGGATAATAGAATATTTTAAATAAATATGATATAATAGAAAGAAAAATAGTTTTATTAAATTTAATTATAACTTTACTAATTTAAAATAAAATAAATAGAAAAAATTAGACCAAAAAAAATAAAAAATAAAAAATACATTTACGATTTTCTCTTTTTCCAAATCGATAAAGTTAAAATATAAAAATAACAAGGAAATGTCAAAATGTAACTAAGTTTAAAAAATATATATTCTTATTATTTCAGCGGCGCATGGCGGAGGGAAGTTTAAAATAAATATATAACTAACTTTTACAAAGTTAGTTTGGCTGTGAATCTCTCGGTTAACAAAAATAAATAAATATTTGTATTTTTCGTAACACAATTTATGTCAGTGTATATATGATAGACGAATAGACTATCCATTACATTTGAATTAAAAGATGATATCCAAGTAAATAATCCGAATGAGATATTCAGATAGAAAATTTCTTTCTTAGCTTTGCGTATGCAAGATTAGCTAGAGGGACTTTTTTTCTAATGTTACTCCAGTGACGTCAGCTAAAACTAGGATTGGCTGCAAAGTAAGCCAATACACCAACGAAAGGAGCGTTGATGTAAGTAGTGGGCTCTGACTTGCGGAAATCAGACCTGTCATCGTCGTACTTATCGTCCTCTCCGGGCCCACCGACCACTGCTCCAATCAAAACGTTGGGGTTTGGTTCGGTCGAGTTGAAATATACCGATCCGTCTTTGCACCTAATGGCGCCTGGATGGTCTACGATCGACGGCAGCGATGAGCCACGGTGGTGGATCCTCTTTGGATACATCTCTCCGTACCCGACCATGTACGATAATCCCATTGGATTCTCCCCCAAAACATAGTCCACCTTCATTTTCCAATAAATAAATCAAAATAAGATTAATCCCTAATATTATTAGTCTAAAAATATATGTTTTTTTTTTGCACAAAATCGTGAAAATAAATTTGTATTATTTTGCTTTCAATGAATGCATGCTAATTGCTATATATGTATATTGTCCGGTTTAGGTGACTCATGAGGAAGATGGGAGAACAACCAAAATCACTACAAAGGGGAGTAACCTGTTTCTTGGCGAGACGACGTAGATGATCAGGAGGGACAGAGAGGCTGCCACAATTGAGGGAGAGGGAACTTCTAGAAAGATACTGAGCGTAGACAAGCAGGAGGAAAGATATCGTGGTCGCGTGCTGGAGCTGACTACCGCCGGGTTTGTAAAGAAGACCGCCGGGAGTATATTCAATGTGTTGTCCCGGAGACTCCGGCACCAAACTACACATGAAGCTCTCCGCCGAAGCCTTGTACGCCTCTAGGTTGTACATATTCCCTGCTATAACTTCCTGTACCGGAACTAAAACCTTAAAATTCATAGGTTAACATATATACCGGGTTTTGCGTCTTAACCGGGCCATGTTGGGTTCTTCAACGCAAAGAAAAGAACATAATTTTTATATGCACGTGAAATGCTCGTGTTTATATTTGCTTTACTTGCAAGAGAGTTAATTAAAGTTATGAATCATGATTTCGATTTGATCACGTAACTCTGATCAAAAAGGTCAGTATAGATTTTTTTTTTAATATCTAACCTTTTTTTTTTGCTAAAAAATTAATATCTAACCTTGGACACGAGAACATTAAGTCCACCAATTTTATTGTCCCAACCAAATTCGTCGACGTTCTCGCTAGCACCAAAGGGTTCACGGTTACTCTCAATGTAGCTTAGGTAACTTTCATCACCAGTCGCTTTTCTTAGCCAAGCTGCTCCCCACAATAACTCATCCTACCCATCCCAACAAACATTTAACTATTAAAAAAAAATCACCAAGAAAAAAATAGACTGTAATAGTTATCAAGATTTGTATGAATATTTTGCGTGTTGTTTATTTAGCGATCCAAATAATATGTTTTTTTAATTTAAAAAAAAAAACCTGAAATCCGTTGAAATCGCAGTAGAAAGGGCAAACGTCATTTTTGATATCATCATTGCTGCTATAAGCACCACGGTGCATATCAGCGAACTGAAACGTTTTTACAGCGTTTTGGAGCAACGTGTGAGAGTAGCCAGGATCCGATGATCGCACAGCAATTGAAGCTGCCGAGAGGGCAGCTGTGATTTCTCCGGCAACTTCAGAAGCTGGATTTGGGGCATTTACGACGTAAGCAGTACGTGGTGTATCCATATCTTCAGGACGTTCCCAGCAATTATGATCTGCAATCGGATCACCTACCTAACATATACCACAAGTTCGTTTCCTCCTTACTTTAATTAGTTTGCATATACGTAGTTATGTTAAATCCCTCTTAAATAAAACAAATCATTAAATGAAAGCAAACAACATCAACATCATATATCATTTCTGAGGATTCTGAGAGTGCCAAAGTCTCTATCATCGCTCGCATATCTCGACTCGTATTATTAAATGATCATATTACAGTGTAGGATGTAACGACCCCTGAATCAATTCGCTAATATATTTTTGTATTACTGAATGAAATTTCTCATTATTGCAATTATAGTCAACAAAATTGATAGTTGTTGGTTCCAAACAGTGGCTAAAAATAGTAGTTGGGTCATCTTTATATGTACTACTAAAAAGAACGGGCGGGCACACAATCAAAGTATATATAGAACCTTATAGTAATGTAAAATCACAGAGTAATTGCTTTTTCCTCTTAAAGTATGCTTAGAGTAAATTGGTTGCAGTAATCATTCGACGTTATGCGTGTGCAATATCAATTAAGAAAAGGAAAAAGAAACTCATTTTTTGGAAATATTTATTTTAAAATAATTATTTCGTAATGAGAAAGGCAGGGGCCAAAAAAGCGTGACACAACGACAAAAAAAAGTGCAGAGACTTCTCTCTTGAGGGTGCAAAATTAACAAAACAGCCACTCACCTCTCACGGGTTGTTACTTTCTTTCATTATCTTTGGCAACAAAAAAAAAAACGACTCAGTTTCCCCCAAAAAAAGCTATTCAAATTCCCGAAACTACCCCTCTCCTATTGCAAAAAACAGTTACGAAATTGAATTGCCATTAACGACCGACGAACCTGAACGAATATGCGGTTTGGTAGCTGTGAAACTGATTTCAAGAGGTAATCGGAGCTCCACCGGAGTGCAACGAGGGCGTTCCGAAGCTCCGGCGGAGGCATGAACTCTCCGAATTCAATTACGCTCCAGGCGAGCATCGTGGTGGTGAAAGCCATCGGAAAATTGAATTTGACGTTGTCTCCCGCGTCGTAGTAACCGCCTGTTAGATCGGTGTTGTGCGTCCATCCGTCGCTCAGACCCGAATTTCGTCTCCACGTCAGACGTTGGTCGTTGGGGAGGTAACCGGAGCGTTGGCCTTCGAAGAAGAGGATTGATTTCGAGAGTGCGTCCGAGTAGTCGTGCGACATTGCCGCCGCGCCAAATAGAAACAAGTATATAAGTGAGAGAGGGTTTAAATGTAATTTCATAATGTCTCAGGCGTCGGAGCAAAAAATAAATAAACGTCGGTGGTTCAGATTCTTTTTATAAATATAGGTGGTGAGGGAGCCGATACTGTCTGTGACTCTGCAACTGCAAGTGAGTCACGAGATGTGTTTATATATAACTTGCGATTTTTGATTAATTAATTAATACACCAGTATCCAGGCTTAATTATGTAATTATTTTCTTCCTTTTGTTTATTATTTCAGTTTTAAAAATTCTGATGCAGTTACTTTTTCTTGGGAGATAAATTGTGTATGTTCTTATGCAATTTGATGTTTAATACTAAAGAAAAAGTTATTTTATTTATGATTCTGTTGTTTCATAATATGAATCGGAACTTACAGATGTTGATTAGAGTTTACAAGTAAAATAAACTTTTAAAATGTAGATAATAAGGTTTATATAAGTTTATAGCTATGAAGTTCAATTGTATTGTAATAACTAACTAAATAAGGTCTTTCATTTTTGTAGTAACATATAATAGGTCTCAGAATGTTAAACTTTGTAATAAGCTTCCTAGACGAAATGAGCTATTAAAAATAAATTTCCCACTAAAAATTTGTAACTTGTACTCGTTTTGTTTTATAATATATGTTAAATAAATATAATCTTTTATATTGAATTATTTTACATTATTTTAAGATATATAAATTTAAACAGAACTTAACAGCTCATAATGAAATTTATAAATTACATTTGATTCCATATATTCGATAAATATAAAAAATATTTAGAAATACAAAATAACTTATATTTAAAGCGGAAATATATTTTAAATAATTTATATCTTAAAACAAACGGGGTATTAGATAAATAATTTATCATCTCTGGGTAATTTTATATTCTCTATTACTAATATAATAAGACTAATATAATAAGACTAATGTCCATTTGTGCGTGGACATTGTGCGAGTGCTAGCACTACCGACAAATGAAATTGGAGTGAGCGAGCGAGCGAGCAAGCCCATGGTGTTTTGGTTTTTGCTATAATATTTTTTCATTTTGTTTCTTTTAATCATCACCTTTGGGAAGAGAATGAGAATACAATGAGATATTTAACTACATTTTATAATGAACAGAGGGTTTGTGAAAGTATAAGAGACATGATCAACATGATAAACAAATACTATTAACTCTTTCAATATGCTAAACCGATAATGCAATGCAAAAGAACAATTAAAATCTCGTGACGATGTGGGACCCGCTTGATACTGTATCATGATTCTGGCTTTGCGCATAAGCGTTAAGTTGCTAAAGAAGTGGCTGCAGCTTTACAAAAAAAAAATTCCTTTTTTTTTCTTTCTATGAGTTCTTATTAAAAACCATTATCCTTCACAACTTTTCCCTATTGGTTTGTGTGTTAATAGTTGCCTCGTCTAATATGATTTAGCCGTTACCGTCCACGAAAGAGACTGTATATATATTTATCGTAAGAATCAGTATGTAAGATATATAACGTATAGTCGTAACTAACATACTAAAATGCTTGATTGAAAAAAAACATACAAATAAATTTTAATCAGCACTTATAACTTGCCTCCTTTTTTATATTTCTCTATATAGTATATATATGAGAATAAATCATAGTGGAATTAGATCTCACAAGGATCAAAATAATCATCTTCGTTTTAGAAAGATCATCCGTAGACCCATATAATATACTTAGCCTCCTTGCAAAGCCAACCGACTCCCTGTACTCATGGAACATCAAACACTCACTGACTCACACCATTAGGAGTTTTTTTTTTTTTTTTTTTTTTTTTTTCACACCATTAGGAGTTTGTTTATTTAAACTTCACATGTTTTCGTCTTCATTCACATTTTAAATGTTTCTATTCAAGTGCAGTTTGCATTCACCTCTGTAATTTTGTAGTCAAGTGCAGACATTATCTTTCCTTTTGTTTATTTTTACATCTGAGTTAACAAACAAAAATTTACATGTACTTTTCGTTTACATCGATCCATTTACAGATACCTAGCTATATACAGATTTAAGCTAAGTAATCAAACATATGTGTTGATATCTCTACGTATTTATTCAGTCGATACATCCAATGAATACAGAAAGTATGGGAGATATCAGATATATTAGCAGAAATACAAACAAAGACACATATTCCAGCTAAAATGAATAAAGAGACTAAAAATAAGAGTTTTGACCGTCTGACTAGCTTTAAGATAAGTAATTTGGTTGGTAAAATTATATATTTTCGTCAAACTCAGTATCTACATAGCATTGGACTTTCAGCTCTAGTAGTCCAGTATAAGAAACTGGATATAAACGGGTAAAAACTTACGGAAATTTGTCAAAAAAAAATTACCGGTTGAATAAATATTTATAAAAAACGAGATATTAAACCCCAACGATTAAAAATATATTAGATGGTCTCCCGATATGATGAGATTAGAACAATGTTAAGAGAGTTAATATTTGGTTAGTTGGTTTAAGATCTGATCGAGAGAACAAAATTAAACAAACGATCACAAACATATGTCATGGTTTAGGCATTACAAATTTATACTTTACATATTGGATATGGGCCTTGATGTTACTATTTTATGTTTGCACGTATTGTAGACTGGAGCAAGTGGTGTATGCTTACCGAACTTAACCGTAGTTAGTTACTTGTCAGGCGACTTTGCTAATTTCGCAAGCAATGTAATGTGTTTTCTTTTTGTAAACATAATCTGCTATTTTACCTTTTTATCTCTTATCCACTGATAATGTTTTCTTTACGCTTACGTGATTTTTTTTCTCCGGTTAATATTTTACAGCACATTTCTTATGATAATGTCATAGACATCAACTTGGTCGAAACTAGTACGAGGGCAACTAGTATATTTTTTTTTTTGAAACTTAAGGGGCAACTAATATTCCAGAGAAAAACAAATAAGATTAGTATTATTTTTTTTGGTCAGCAAATAAGATTAGTATTGTAGACTACAGTTACACATAAATATAAAATATGGATTCTACGTACTGATTTAACAGATTAATGTAGTATGGTTTCTCTAGATATCGTCACATCACATCACATAGAGAAAAAAAACTCATATTCGGTCAATTTCAACTTAATGGGCTGTTAAAGCCCATTTTCTAACATATTAATTGCTGACGTCCTTTTGATTTAATCAGAGTTATAACGTAACAAAGCCCACAAGTCGATTCGACGCACGCTAATCTAATCTATTAATTTAGGATTCTATTTTTATCTACTATTAACAAGTCATAGTAGGACCACTTAAAGAATTAATCAATATGACATATTTGATTATTTGTATTAACAATAAACCAACTATAAATATATTAACAATAAACCAACTATAAATTTGATTTTTTTAATTATAATAAAATCTGTTGAGAAAGAATCTAACAAAATCTTAGTTTAAAATTTAAATATTTTTTATAAATAACACATTAATATATTTCGAAATTAGTAATATAATATTATTATAAGTAAATTTAACTAAAACTTATTATAAAAAAGAAAATAAAAAATTCTTTATACTAACTTTTTTATAGATTCTATGATATATTCCGTATTATATAAAAATAGAAGTGCTATATGAATTAAATATTAAAAATATATTAAATTGGTAAATTAACAAAAAAAAATTATTTTATTTTTTAAGTTAAATAAATTATTGATCATCATTATAATGGATTAAACTTCGAAAACTATATAATACTTTTATATTAAAATAAATGTATTAACATAAGTTAAAATTTTATATTTACAGCCATACATTATCATTTTATTTATTTTGAAACTATTAGCAATATATTGCTTAAAAATGTTTATATACAAAAATATAATAGTATATAATAACCTTTAGTTCATATACTATTTAAAAATATGTTATTAGTAAAATATGAAATTTCAGTAATTCATTTTAAAATATTAGTGACAAAAATCAAATTTTAATTATAAATTTTATTTTATTTTAATTGTAACAAAATTTGTTGATAAAAGAATTAAAAATATCACCAAAAATTCAAATATTTTATAAAATAATACAGTAATGTAGTACCAAAACAAATTCAAAATTCATGTATTATTCCAAACTCAAATAGTTGTGTAATTTTCCAAAGTTGTCTCGAAAAAATATATTATTTTGAAAATAAATATTCAAACTCAAAATGATAATATTTCAAATTTTACAAAAGACAAAATCATGGATAATAAAGATTAACTTTTTGAAATGTACCTGAAAAAACTAACTATATATGTTGTAAAAATTTAAAGTAACCTAATGTTTTGACGTCTTAATTTTAAAAAAAATAGAACTTAATATCATAACATCCAAAACAAATATCCTATATAATAAATTTAATAAAATAGTATGATAGATACTACTATGTATAAAGTTTACTAAAACAATAGGATTATATTATTTAAAATAAATAAATCCCGTAAAATACTAAAATGAGATATGTTAAAGTATATTTTCTTAAATATAATTATTTTAGTCATATTTATTTTCTATAATATAAATAAATAAAATTTAAAAATGTATTATATGCAAAATGTTTAAATTAAAGAAAACAATATAATTTGAATGGGGTTCTCTATTTGAGTATTTCATATTTTTATTTTATTTTACCTAACTTGAAAATATATTAGTAAGTAATAAAAATCAATAACAAAGTAATTTTTTTTTAAAACCATTATATATTAATAATACTGAATAAGAAATATAAACAATAATATGATATAGTAATACAATATATAACACTAAAATAGAAATTATATATTTAAAACATTTTTAATAATATAAAATATTTTTAAAAAATATAAATATATCCGCACGAACGTGCGGGTTAAAATCTAGTTTCTTTGATTAAAGCTCACTCGTTAGAACCGAGATCAGCCTAGTTCGGCTGGGAATTTAGTTCGGATCCGCTCCATTTGACTCGCTGCGAAACAGATGCGTATCAAAAAAATTGGATGTGGATGGATAGAGGACGAATGTGGGATGAACGTTTAGGATGCAAAGTGGATGAGAATCAATCATTTCAAACTACTGATATCCGCTAATCTTATTTATTAGTTATTATAAGTTATTCTTATTTTAATTCTAACTATAAATATGATATAATATAAAAGAATATTAAAAAATATTTTTAAAATTTTATTTTTATTTCTATAGTATACTATACATATTAAGTAAAAAACTATAAAAATATTTTAATTATTATGATTTCATGTAACATGTGGATAACCCGCTTGAGTTTTCGGGGCAAATATAGATTTATGAAATTTTATCTACGGGTTACATGGTTTAATTTCTTTTTAAACTGTCAATTCTCCTTGCAGTACTATTCTTTACTATGATTTTGGTGATCCCAATCTACTTTAATTTCTATTCTACTCTTCAGTATGCAAGTATAACACTCTGACCGTTTACGGTTTATAGGTCATCTACGTCCGTTTTTCGGCTCGTGGACCCAATCCGTTTCAACTGTGGTGCATTAATTTTTCCAAAGCCCATGAAAGTTTTGTTACTGACCCTGCTTTAGGTTCACTTACACGCTATCACGAATCATTTTTAGATATATCACATATCCTTTCATATTCCAACTCAAACACGTTTAACTTTGAAGTTTTAAACGGATGTGTAACGGAAAAATAATTCAACTTTGATGACATAGATATCCAAATCAATTTTCTCAATTCTTCACAACTCGGAATGTTACAATAAATCCAATAAATCCATAGTGCAACTGTTCACTATCACCATTTTGATGCTAATGTGAACGATTTTACTAACTTTTCTGCAGTTGTCTTGCTACTCTCTAATCTGCTCGGCTTTAGTAGAGATCATAAGTCTAATATTATTCACTAAACGTGATCAATAAAAAGGTTCTCCCGTTTGCATATAAAATTGAAGTTCTAACATCAAACCATTTTAAATCCTTTAACAAAAAAACATCAAATCATTTTTAATATCATCAACTAGAATCAATGTTCTAAAATATGGTATATTCGACGCATAAAAATCTGCATAGACGGTGAATATGGCATAATCGGAATGATGTCCTTGAAATTTGAATTAGAAATGGTTTGATTCGTTCTAAATCCATCTAAAATGGTATAAATCAATACAAATCGATTTAAGTTGGCTAAATTAAATAACTTCAAATTAATTGTGATTAAAATTTTATATCATCTTCGCCATCAGTTTGTCTATAAACAATCATTTTTTCAATTTTGTTTCTTTTATATATCTAGTTTTTAAACATTTCATGAGAGTAGTTTTTTAATCAAACACAAAATTTTGGCTTTAATTAGTATAACTGCGGAACGGCAGAAACACATTTGAAACGCGATTCCGCGACTTTTTTACCAATCAGATAAATATGTGGAATCTAAAGGAAAACGCCATTCCACAGTTTTTGAGTTTTTGCTAAAAAAAAATCAAGTAAATGTGCATTAAGTGAGTAAGTGTGTTTTTTTCACTTATCTGTCGAAATTGTTTGAAAATTAATTATTCTCCTCCTCTCTTTTACGTAAAGCATTCATACAACCAACTACTTTGACATTTACATGAGAAAGTAATTAACTCATGCAACTACTTCTTCTATCACATATACCTTTTTCTATCACACGAAAAATTAATAACTGATCACATCATCCATAGTTTTTTTTAATCTATTATGAATGTATCCAAATTAAATGAACAATAATGGTATGTAATAAAAATAAAATTTAAACTATTGTTGTTAAGCAATTCCACAAAAGTCAATCCAATCACAAATTATTTTTGTTCCACAATTTTTTTCAGCAAGTTTTAAATTCCACAACTTTTATTCAGCAAGACAGTTAATTTTCCGCCATTCCGCAATTACTCTAGTGTTAGCAATCAAAGCCTTTATGTAATAGAATGTACTCCCTCCGTTTCATAATATTTGTCGTTCTAAGTCTTTGCACACAGATTAAGAAAACATTTAATTTTACATATTTCCAAAATAAAAATACTATTACCAATACACATCAACCAATATAAAAATAGAATAGAGAATATTTTCAATAAATTTTGCATTGAAAACCGAAAACGACACTTATTTTGAAACAAAAATTTTGCTCTAGAACGACATATAATTTGAAACGGAGGGAGTAATAAATAAGTAAATAGTTTGTTCATGTTTACGTCCCGTCTAGATTCTGAATAATTTGCATAGTTTTTTTTTATTCAAAAATTTGCATACTTGTTACTTGTTAGTTCTCTATATATAGAATATCTAATTGTTTCTTAACGTAACATTGACCAAAATAATTGGATAATGAATTTATTCATCAAAAACGAACTACCGATTGTGTATCTTCAGTATCGAATCTTGAATGACATACACTGTTTAAAAATCATAAAAACAGCAAACAGTTATATAAACCGTATCAAACAACACTTATTACAAATCACTTGTTTTAGAAATATGATTCAGAACTATATTTTCCAAGTGAATATAGTACTTTTATATACTAGATTTGAACGTCTATCATCCGGGATAATTTATTATAGCACCATGATATGATAACGTATTAGTTTGTATCATTGTATCTGTTCATTAGATATATGCACAAAGTGTTAGGTATCTCAGCTCTGTTCTTTGCATACCAGTCACCACCTATTGTTCTTAAGACTTGAAGGCGCCTTACTAACGACTTCCTTTTTCAATTGAACATACCAAGCAATGTACTAGAAACTACGTCCACATTTACACATTTACGTGACTTTTCTTTTGTTAAAACTATATAATTTATTTGTTTGCAAAAAAAAAACTATATAATTTAATTTATCTGCGACCTAGAAAATGCGTGGGAACTATGAAATGTCACAAACTTTTCTTTGTAAATTCCTCCGACAAGGTAGAAATAATAAGTCGACCTTTGGGGGCAAAAAATCACCTTTGACATGTGAGATTCAGACAAAAAAAACACGAGCACGTAGATTTGTATTTGCGTTGTAGTTAGTATTTGTTTTATCTACTACCTCCGATTATAGAGTTTCGACTGATTTCATATTTTAATTAACAGTTGATTTTACACGTATAAATAAATTTTCTTCAATGAAGTCGAGCAAGTGAGAAACTTCGTTCTTCTAAATTGCACGGCATCATTTTACACACTCTCTTTCTCTATTAATGAGAAAGTAACACCAAACAAAAAAAAAAGAGGAAATTTACATACATCTTCGAAGAAATGAGTAACCAGACAGACCACCATTGACTTAAAAGTCTTAACATAAAGAAAAATAAACAAACACCATTAACGTGCCAAAAGAGAGGTCTTCAATTACATTGAAAATTAAACCAACAATACAAGTCTTTGTAATAGTCTTTGATTATATAGGTATCTTTTGTTTTCTTCCGTCAGTCAACTCATTAGACATGAGTCAATTATATATTTTCAAAAAGTTTTTAGTATGTATTTCTGCGAATCATAGATACACGTCCATGACTACATACATAACAATTGTTAATACGGAAATACCTTTTGGGAGAGTGACAGCTAGAAATGAAGAAGCAACACATGACCAAGTAGTAATTATTAATAATGGAACGCAATGATGTTATTTTCTGAATACGTACATGCATATGTAGTAGATACAATTATCAACATCTAGTACTACTAGTACTCTTCTGTAAATTTCTCAGAAAAAGTCATGTAACTAATGTTATCAAGTATTATTATTTTTGTATTGGTTCGAGAAGAATAAAAAGGAGCACGTGCTCAGCAGAGTTAGTATATAGATCGTTTGCTCGCTTCCGATTTTCTCTCAATACAAACAAATCTCGAGGAGGGGGCGCCAAAGGTTAAACTGCATCACCGGCTTTTACAGATTTCTCCCGACGAAGATCCGTCTCTTCAACGATCAACGACGACGACAAAAAAATGCTAATGAAAACTCAAAGACTCACTGTCTCTCCTGTCTTTCCACGAAATCCCATTAAATCTCACCAACCACTTATCCGTTGTCTCGGCGGAGACTCGAGAAAACTCGGTGGGATCACCACAGCAGCTGCTCCGATTTTCCAGGGAAAGCCGGTGGTGACTCGCCGGGGGATAGAAATCAGGCGAATTACTACGAGGAACTGCGTCGAAAATGATGGCGGGATCGGCGGCGGCGAAATTGAAAAAGAAGAAGAAGAAGAGAACAAGAGCGTATGGGAACAGATGAAAGAGATCGTGAAGTTCACAGGTCCAGCGATGGGGATGTGGGTTTGTGGTCCGTTGATGAGTCTCATCGACACGGTGGTTATCGGCCAAGGTAGCTCCGTCGAACTCGCCGCCCTTGGTACGCCTTTCTATAAAACTTTACCTCATATCTGATTTTTGTATTTTCTTTTACATCATTTTTAAAAGTTTACATACTTTATATGATTATATTCGATAGTACATACCGGACGAACCGAACTTGTCTCCAATAGTACATTTGGATAGTTTAGTCTCTTCAGAAATTGGTCCCATGTTGACCAATAATAATAACAGATCTTAGGTAAGTGTCCCTTCTACCAGTTTTAAAGCTCATTATTACATCTGTCGGTTCACCAAATTTTAACGTGTTTGTAATGTCAAAATTGTACCGTACCCAACTGCAAGATATAAGCTTTACTTTGACACCAAAAAAAAAAAAAACTTTACTTGCACATATATTCTTATACTTGTTATCATTTTCTCCTTTTTGGTTATCAAAATTTCGTAACACAGAAAAAAAATATTTTAAATTATTTGATTGAGATTATGATGCGGAATGACTAAAAATATTAACACTCCAATAAATTGTGAAAGCGAGTGCTTAATTAGTTACCGGTTTAATAGGACCGGGGACAGTACTATGCGATCACATGAGTTACGTCTTCATGTTCCTCTCCGTGGCTACATCCAATATGGTCGCTACTTCTCTTGCCAAACAGGTTAGTTCTATTTCCCTGTTTCTTGTGTACCAAGTTTTAAAACTACTTCTCTCTCTAACATTCATTTTGTGTGTGTTTTCTTACAGGACAAGAAGGAAGCACAACATCAAATCTCTGTCTTGCTCTTCATTGGATTGGTTTGTGGACTTATGATGCTTTTGTTGACTAGATTATTCGGACCTTGGGCTGTTACTGGTAAACCTTTTTTCACCACCAAAATAAATCTGATACATTTGTAAGTAATGTATTTAAACTTTTTTTTTTGCAGCTTTTACTAGAGGGAAAAACATTGAGATTGTTCCTGCAGCCAATACATACGTTCAGGTTCTTTTTTTTTTGTTTATTTATTTTATCATATTCTCTGTTTCAAATTCCTGCTAAATGAATGATGTCTCTCTCTCTCTAACCGGAGTCTCTCTGTTTTTGAAGATTCGAGGCTTAGCGTGGCCTTTTATTCTTGTTGGATTGGTTGCTCAAAGCGCAAGGTTTCTTTTGACTTTTTCTTCTTATTAACTTAGCTTCAAAATTCGCCCTGTATTACTCAACTGATGAGAGAGAATCTCTGTCTCAGTCTTGGAATGAAGAACTCATGGGGACCTCTTAAGGCCTTAGCAGCAGCAACTGTCATTAACGGTCTTGGAGATACGATCCTATGCTTGTTTCTCGGACAAGGTATCGCCGGAGCTGCTTGGGCAACAACCATCTCTCAGGTAACTTAAAAATTATAACCCTAAACTAGTAAAATGTAAATTAAAAATGCAGAAGGAAAGGAATTCATAATGGGATTGTGTGTTGTTATAAGGTTGTTTCGGCTTATATGATGATGGATTCTCTGAACAAAGAAGGCTACAATGCTTACTCCTTTGCGGTGCCTACACCTCAAGAACTATGGAAGATCTCTGCACTTGCCGCACCTGTTTTTATCTCAATTTTCTCCAAGATTGCTTTCTACTCTTTCATCATCTACTGCGCCACCTCCATGGGAACTCACGTTTTAGCAGCTCATCAAGTATATTACGAGACATATATGTATATGTACCCTTAAACGATGTTAATGTTGTATATTTATTTTATTTTTTTCTGGTTTTTGTTTGAGTAGGTGATGGCTCAGACGTACAGGATGTGCAATGTATGGGGTGAGCCATTATCTCAAACGGCTCAGTCATTTATGCCTGAGATGTTATACGGTGCGAACCGTAACCTTCCCAAAGCAAGAACGTTGCTCAAGTCCCTAATGATTATTGGAGCGACACTTGGATTAGTCTTGGGAATTATAGGAACATCTGTTCCAGGCCTGTTTCCTGGTGTCTACACACATGATAAAGTCATCATAACCGAGGTCTGTTGCTTTTTTCAAACCAAACATTTGTGTTTTGGAACCCCTAACTTGAGATCTTAACTATGATTTCTTGGATCTGGTGGCAGATGCATAGATTGCTTATACCATTCTTCATGGCGTTGTCTGCATTGCCAATGACTGTATCCCTGGAGGGTACATTGCTGGTAATATTATAAGATCTCTTTGTTCTATTTCTTGGGAAACAGCAATCAATTGAATAGATCTACAAATGCTTGAAGTAAACTTTGTTTATTGTTGTTAAATAGGCGGGACGTGATCTGAAATTTGTCAGCTCGGTGATGAGTTCAAGCTTCGTTCTTGGTTGTCTTACACTAATGGTAACCTTCCATAAACCCTAATTAGAATATTACATAACAACGAGGAGACTTTGAGCTTCCCTAAAAGTGTTTTATGTATTTGTTGGTGACGATGACAACAGTTTGTGACACGAAGTGGCTATGGTTTAGTCGGCTGTTGGATGGTTCTCGTCGGTTTTCAATGGGTAAATTTTTATTTTTTTATATACAAACATAGTTTTGTAATCAGAGAGAGATTCTGGTATCATCCAAATAATATGTATAAACATGAATTGAATGGCATGCAGGGACGGTTCGGACTGTATCTACGGAGGCTTCTTTCACCTGGAGGGATACTTAACACGGATGTGCTGACGACTAAGAAGATCAAATCAGTTTAAACTCTCTCTCTCTCTCTCTCAATCATGATTTTTGTTGCCGAGAGCCAGCCAGCCATCTCTAAGGGTTTTGCCAATACAATGGCTATTTTTATTATTTTTTACATATAATTAAGTAACAAAAGAAAAAAAAGCATTTGAGCTCTGAAAATGGCTATGTAAATTTCAGTTGCTAATAGAAACACCGAGTTATGAAAAAATAATACTAGATAGTAGATACACAAGCTTGAAGACATGTTAAAAACATTGCCACATTTTATCATTTTTCAGCAATAACAACGAACATGATTATTTGCTTCTCAGGATTGAGATACATTGTTACGTTATTTTTGACTCTTTTCACAAATCATAATAGACCAGTAATGTGATTGTTAGTATGCTTGAAGATGATTGATAACTATTAGAGATACGTTGGGTCGGAAGATATGTATCTTACCGACTAAGTATGTGAAGCCCGTGAAATCCATGAAAACTCTCAAGACTAAAAAGAAAAATTTGAAAAGCAAGTTAATTTCAAGATATTCTTAATATATTTACATTAAGTGTTTAGGAAAATTAGCATTATCTAGGATTAACATTATGTTAATGTTAATGTTATATATACAAATTGTATTCTCATATCAAACAAAATACAATAATATATCATATTATATTTTACTTTACAATGTCTATGCTTATATTTTTTTATCACTAAAAACAAGTTCTTTTGCATATCCACCGTTCCCATCTGTCAAAAGGTTATTTGAATGTTCGCTGTATACGAGGTTCCTGGATCATAAGCTGTTGTCATCAAAACAAGACAGCCCTTGGAAAATATTTTCCCACTGGTTTATTCAATAAGGCTTAGTTACCCGAGTCAAGGAATTTGCGATATTAATCTAAAGGTTTTAACTGACCATATATTCCCTTGAAAATACATCTTTATTATTCAACAAAACCAAATTACTTGTTATATTGTTGACGACCACCCAAATGGAGTTTGACGCTCTAAATCAAAATTCTTGTTGAGAAACGAATTCTTTCCTTATTAAAAACAAAGATTAGAAAAAAAGGAAACAAATGATAAAATGAGAAACAGAGACAACAAGTTGGTTTGGATTCGTAATT
Organism: Raphanus sativus; assembly: GCF_000801105.2. Lineage (NCBI taxonomy): Eukaryota > Viridiplantae > Streptophyta > Magnoliopsida > Brassicales > Brassicaceae > Raphanus > Raphanus sativus. The sequence goes on along the minus strand of NW_026616613.1, from coordinate 1,066 downwards.
ACCCCAGCCAACAACCAAAGAGAAAAAAAAAACAAGAGTCCAACCAACAAAATAAAAAAAAAGGTTTTAGGAGAAGGGCTTTTGTTCCCAAAAGCCTTGATGCTCGTATTGAGAAGAAGAACCATGGTAAACCCCATTTTTATTATTATTAGTAAAAATATCATCATAGGAGACACAGGAAGGATCTTCAAGCAAATCCTCCACTCTCCAGCCCGGTAACGTTTCCATCAAATACTCTGATATACTGCCAGAACACGAATCGCTAGCTTGCTCCTCTAGCCCATAATAGTAGTTGCTTGTAGTCGTGGAATGAGAGCTCCCAAATACCTCACTAGAGGCCGAGCTTGGGACCTCCCCCCATACCGATTTGGGTCGAGTTTTGGCCCGGCCCAATGCCACTGCAGAGTTAGAGTTGGAGGCTGTCGTCGGGTACGAGGATGGAGAGGATGAGAGCTTGATGCCTGTAAGGAGGAACCTATTATGTTTCTTAGTATGCTCATTGGCTTGATGTATTGGAATGTCACACTCTCTGCATAGTATTGCTCTGTCTTCTTGGCAAAACAATAATGCACGCCGCTCCTGTCGTATTATGAATTACAAAATTTTTGTTAAAAGGTTATGATATTAGAGATATATGTCTCACATCGGGTATTGTAATAGATCTTTAATAATATATAAGAAAAATGAGAATCTTTTCTAACTTTCGATGTGGAACATATGTCCATAATAATTTTGAGTACCATCTACTCTATTAATTTAGGGTCCTAAAATTTATCTACCATTTAGAAGTTGTCATTTAAATTTGGACATGTTCTAGAATAGTAGGTGTTTGGCTATTTAAGTCTGTTTGTTTCCTTGAATATATCTACATGACTAACAACTTAATTTAAACCAACATATAAATACACATTATAATTAGTTTAGTTATTGGGTTTTGGAAGACTATTAAATTGTGTTGCTTTGCAAATAAATGACCATACGATTATGTAAACCAATTTACATTAGACCTTATAAATATTGGGTCAAAACCAACTAACACGGTATTTGAAATTTTAAATAAGAAGAT
>NW_026616612.1:0-23346 GCF_000801105.2 Raphanus sativus | reverse complement strand
ATCCAGAGGACCAGTCTACACTCTAGTTCTATGGTTCCGAAATCAAGCTAAGAATAAAATAGATATTTGGTTAAAGAGGTGACGTAGAGAACAAGTAAAAAGCACAAGTGATGAATTCAAATTAAAAGGAGTTAATCTAGGATGAATGCGAGTGATCTCAATCGGACGAGCAGCTATTCAGGTTCGATGCAGTTCTATCTAGAACTCGGAGAACAGGCTAGAACAACACACTGTCGTGTAGTTGATCCTTTCACCGATCAGACCCAGCTCCTAAGATGTCGCTTGGTCTGAGATCTGATGGTGAACCTTAATGAATTGACTCCGATCTGTTCACAATGCACCTTAACATCTACTTTCGTGTGGCTAAGGATGCAGTGCTCATTCATACAAGATCTAGCAACCTATTACACTTTTGATGCACAGATTTACTTGGGATCAAACGCTAGATGATCAGTTTAACGCAGGCATGAAACAATGAATGAATGAAGATTTACTAATTTGATAACCTATCTATGCTCAGTCGCGAATGCACTCTATCACCCTAGATCAACAGTCGACTACTCAATCATGATGCAGAGAAGAACAACAGATGAAACTGAAATACTCATGATCAGATTAAGAAGAAATAAAACTAGGGTTCAGGTTGTTCTCTCGAGTGAGATGAGAGCCTTCTCCCTTACAAAGCTTGAATCCAAAATATGAAACTTGTCTCTTGCAAAAACTTGCGTAAGAAGTAAAAGAAAATAGATAGGTGGCGTTTTTATATGGAGGCGCCAATCAGAAGAAAAGAGATTAGGCATCAGGGCTTTAATTCCCGAATAGGAGTTTCCATATTCGTCTGGAACAATCTCCGGATCACTCCGTCTGCTTGTTCCGCTTGCGATAGAACAGTCTCGGGACTGTTCTCTTGAGTGTTCTCCGCAGGAATGCTCCAAAATGACTTCTTTTCATCAGGCACCTTCTCTTCTTCCTTCTACCAACTCCAGACCTGTAAAAGGTCAAAAAGGACTAGACTGACACGAATTAGTGACTAGAAACAAATGAAAACATATATACAATGATGTTAAAAACACCACATATCAATTCCCCCAGACTTAGATCCTTGTTTGTCCTCGAACAAGGCAAGTACCAAGAACAGGGAGAAAGGTTTCAAAGCGTGGGAACTCGCTTATTCTCAGCAACCATACTCTTACCACAAATCTCTGAACCATACAAGCTGTAGATTAGGACCACATCGGCTCCTTACTCTACATCTCAACCTGAAAAGGCAACACTTTCGAGACAAAACTCCTTATGTTCAATTAAGGTCAGCGTGAGCTTCTTGTCACAGGTTCTACTCAGAGAGAACGGGCTAGGTATAGAACAGGCTAACTTTTATGGTGGAGTTCAAGAGTGTTTAGGGTTTACCAAGAGCGGGTGCAGGATATCGCACAAAATGGTCGTGAGAGGACGGCTCCATTGAGGTCCACAGTCTTTACTCATCTCTGCCAGTCGGACTGCTCTCCGATAGATCGATCATAGGACTGCTCTGCATGATTCAACTTCCCCTTCAGAACACTTCACTGAAACCACCATTACTTTCTCAACTTCTCAGTGGCATGCATCATAGATTCTTCTCCTTCTCGTCACCAGTAAATCAAAGCTAAAACAAGCATTTTTTTTTTTTTTTTTGAAACTGAAATACAAAAATGCTGGGGTGACGAGCAAGGAGGTAACAAGTGATGTACATGATGCCACTGGCGATTCATTCTGTTCTGTTCTAGCCACTTACTTCTTCGTTGTTCTCTATGGTATCGGAACAAGCACCTCGGTTGTTCTCTTTGGTGCCGGAACAAGCGCTCCGGTTGTTCTGCCTGCTTCCTCTGTGTGAGCATTAATGAGTAAGAACTGCGTCGATCCTTTCCTCTCCGACCTTTTTGCACATATCTGCACATAAAGTACTTAGAAAAGCAAATGCATGAGGGTGGAATAAAAGGTCAGGGTTCAAGGTGGGTACTAGCTAAAGATGAGCTAGCCACTCAGGAACAGCAAGAGGGATAAAAATCGGATAAGAAGTCCTGAGTGTAGTTCTCATTCTACCCTGATCTAGTGCCCATGACAAGAAGAATTAGAGTCCAGATTAGGTTCAGAATAAGTGGAGTTAAGTCTGCCCAGTGTGGTGCAGCCCTGGTATGGCTGTCTCTCCCTGGATCTCTTGTAGGTGGGTAGATGCTTGGATAATCCTTGCAAACAGAGAATCAAAGACTCAATCTGCTTCAAGGCTTGTGGATAGATGATAGATGTTGATGATGAACTTTGCTAAAGAGCTATGGATTGCTCAGAAGCTGTTTTGCTACTCAAAGACACAGAATCACCCTGTATTGTCTAAGATGGATTCACAAGGAATTCCTTCCTTTAAGTGAGGTCAATGTTCTTAAGCTGAACAGAGAAAGCAAGAGACAAAGCAAGCAAAGCTGCTGTAAAATTAATAGATTCCAAGTTGGGTCTCTCTTGGCTGCTGCCGTGAGTTTTAAAACAAAAACAAGGTCTAACCTAACCAATTTGGTTAGCCAAAAACGAAATCCCCTTCTAATCCCAATTAAAATTGGTTTACTAATCCTAATTGTCTTTGGTTTGAATTAAATGAAAACCAATAAAAGCCAAATAAACCCAGCCCAATTACATTGCAATTAAATTAAACCAACAGGCTGGTTTATCTTGGTTCTCTCCTTCTGATCCATCTCCCACGATTTTGATGAAGTGTAGGAGACTCTCCTCTTGTGCTCTCAGCCTTGATCTGGTTACTGGTCCATTCCACAAGCTAGCTAGCTCATCTGGTTCTTCTCTTCTCAGGTCCAGTTCAGGTTCATCAGCTTCAAGCTCCTCTTCTTAGTCAGGTTCAATCAGCACTTCCTCATCAGACTCACTCAGCTCTCCAATGTCTCTGGTCATGGCTACACCATCCCCTCCTCCTTTAAAAGGATTTGTCCTCAAATCCAAGCTCTGTAGGATGATAGAACCTTGATCACTCAACAACAGAGTGCATGATATGGCCTTGGGAGATATGATCACTTCTCTAATCTCTCCAGGGTCAAACACAAAGTATTGCAATCCTTCTTCATGTCTCAACAACATCTTGGAACTTTTCTCAAGGCATGTAGCTTCTAAGGTAGATGATTCCTCTACTTTGTTGAGTTTAAAGCTGTCTGCTTCTCTCCTGGATGATGCTACACATGTCCTGCACATGAACATGAGACCATGTACTCTCAGTTTATCCTTCTTCTGGTCAGGTGGTCGTGTGGTTTTGTCCCCATACTCATCCTCCTGTTCTGGCTCCCCTTTAACCACCACCAGTTCCTGTTTATCTCTTCTCAGCTTGTTCTGATCAGTTATGAAGCTGATAAAGGATGTGTTGCCTCCTGTTCTTCCTCTATGCTTACTGCAGCTAGTTAAGATCACTCCATCCTCTCTCCCTTCAAAAAGATTTGACCACAAATCTTGTTCTTTATGAGTGAATGAACTCTGCAAATCAAGCTTGAAGGCTGCTGTTTTCTGTTCCAGAATTTTGTGACTTTTTCTAAGCACACACAAGCTTCCTCCTGGTTCAAAAACAACTTGTTGCAGGCCCTTAACAACCACCAGATGCTCCACTAAGTTGAGCTGAAGACAGATGATAGGTATGATCAGAAACTCACAAGATAAACTCTTAAAACTATCACCTTGCTCAACAGTAGAAAACACCAATTCAAGAGCTTTAGATGACCGTCTAGAAACTTCTTCTTCTTGTTTTGTTTGATCAGGGACGTGGCTACACTCAGCTACTACAACTTGTACTTCCTCCTCTAGCTTTAGACAAAGAGTTGGTGGTTCTGATTCAGTTTCATGACTCTCCTCAATCTGTTTTATTGGTGAAGCTATTATAGAAGTTTGCAGCTTCTCCTCCTCTTGTTTCAGTGATAGATCAGGAACAACAGATCTTCTCTCAGCAGGTTTTGATGGTAATTTAGACCAACAGGCAAGCTGATCTAAAGTAGTAAGCTTTAGTGCTGCTTCTGGCTTTAGTTCAGGAAGTTTCCACTGTGACACAAACCTCTTCTTCATTAAGGTTTTCATCTCAATCCAAGAAGTAATCTGTGGCATTCTGTTGAATCTCCTAGTCTGAGCAACTCTCTGCCACCAACTGAATGCACTTCCACATAGTCCAGTAACTGCTAGAGAAACCTTCTTCTTTTCAGTGTAGTATTTGCAGCCAAAAATAAACTCCATCTTCTTTTCCCAATCTAAGTATGCATTTGTATCAATCTTCCCATAGAAAGATGGGACTGTGAACTCCTCTTCATAATTTCTTGAAAGTCCAGGCATAGATACTGCTTTCTAACTGATAGATTTCGAGATCTGAGACTAAGAACACAAACCCTAACCTTCAAGAGGCTCTGATACCACTTGGTGCAGCCCTGGTATGGCTGTCTCTCCCTGGATCTCTTGTAGGTGGGTAGATGCTTGGATAATCCTTGCAAACAGAGAATCAAAGACTCAATCTGCTTCAAGGCTTGTGGATAGATGATAGATGTTGATGATGAACTTTGCTAAAGAGCTATGGATTGCTCAGAAGCTGTTTTGCTACTCAAAGACACAGAATCACCCTGTATTGTCTAAGATGGATTCACAAGGAATTCCTTCCTTTAAGTGAGGTCAATGTTCTTAAGCTGAACAGAGAAAGCAAGAGACTTTGAAACAACTTGTATGAAAGTTTTTTTAGATTAAAAGTTGAATGAGTTTCAAAGCAAGCTGCTTAGAACTCTTAAACAATGTCGACAGAAATCAAAAGAAAACCCTAGGCTTAAACCAGATGGTTTAATCCTAATCCTAATACTAATAAGCCACGAAATTGGTTTGATTTAAAGTCCTAATCTACCCAAAACCTGGTTTAATTGTTTCTGGTTTAAATTAAATAAAAGCCCAATAACCAGAAACATTACAATTTAATTAAATTGAACCAACAGGCTGGTTTGTCTTGGTTATCTCCCTTGGAACTCTCAGCCACGTTTTTGACTAAGTGTAAGAGCCTCCTCTCTTGTGCTTTCAGCCTTGATCTAGTCACTGGCCCAATCCACACACTTGCTGGCTCACTTGGTATCTCTCTCTGGTTCTGGTTCTGGTCTTGGTTTTCCTCATCAGTAGCCTCCTCATCAGTGTCACTCAGCTTCTCCTCAAGGTCTCTGGTCATGGCTACACCATCCCCTCCTCCTTCAAAAGGATTTGACCTCAAATCCAAGCTCTGTATGATGATAGAACCCTGATCATTCAACACCAGAGGGCATGATATGGCCTTTAGAGATATCCTCACTTCTCTAATCTTTCCAGGGTCAAATACAAAGCTCTGCAATCCTTTCTCATGTCTCAATAACATCTTGAAACTCTTCTCAAGGTAGGTACCTTCAAAGGCAGATGATTCCTCCTCTTTGTTGAGTTTGAAGCTGACTGCTCCTCTCCAGGATGATCCTACACACGTCCTAGTCATGATCATAAGACCATATACTCTCAGTTTAATCTCCCTCTGGTCAGGAGGTCGTGTGGTTTTGTCCCCATACTCATCCTCCTGTTCTGGCTCCCCTTTAACCACCACCAGTTCCTGTTTATCTCTTCTCAGCTTGTTCTGATCAGTTATGAAGCTGATAAAGGATGTGTTGCCTCCTGTTCTTCCTCTATGTTTACTGCAGCTAGTTAGAATCACTCCATCCTCTCTCCCTTCAAAAAGATTTGACCACAAATCTTGTTCTTTATGAGTGAATGAACTCTGCAAATCAAGCTTGAAGGCTGCTGTTTTCTGTTCCAGAATTTTGTGACTTTTTCTAAGCACACACAAGCTTCCTCCTGGTTCAAAAACAACTTGTTGCAGGCCCTTAACAACCACCAGATGCTCCACTAAGTTGAGCTGAAGACAGATGATAGGTATGATCAGAAACTCACAAGATAAACTCTTAAAACTATCACCTTGCTCAACAGTAGAAAACACCAATTCAAGAGCTTTAGATGACCCTCTAGAAACTTCTTCTTCTTGTTTTGTTTGATCAGGGACGTGGCTACACTCAGCTTCTGCAACTTGTACTTCCTCCTCTAGCTTTAGACAAAGAGTTGTTGGTTCTGATTCAGTTTCATGACTCTCCTCAATCTGTTTTATTGGTGAAGCTAATATAGAAGTTTGCAGCTTCTCCTCCTCTTGTTTCAGTGATAGATCAGGAACAACAGATCTTCTCTCAGCCTCTTTTGATGGCAATTCAGACCAACAGGCAGGCTGATCTAAAGTAGTAAGCTTTGCTGCTGCATCTGGTTTTAATTTCGGAAGTTTCCACTGCAAGACAAACCTCTTCTTCATCAAGGTCTTCATCTCAACCCATGAAGTAATTTGTGATTTTTTTTCAAATCTCCTAGTCTGAGAAACTCTCTGCCACCATGAGAATGCACTTCCACAGAGTCCATTGACTGCTAGACATACCTTTTTCTTTTCAGTGTAGTATTGGAGTCCAAAGAAAAACTCCATCTTCTTTTCCCAATCAAGGTATGCCTCTGTATCAATTTTCCCATAGAAGAATGGAATTGTAAGCTCTTCTTCATATCCAGACATAGAATACTGCTTGTTAACTGATAGATTTCGTGCTCCTTGTTTAAAAATTCAAACCCTAACCTTCAAGAGGCTCTGATACCACTTGGTGCAGCCCTGGTATGGCTGTCTCTCCCTGGATCTCTTGTAGGTGGGTAGATGCTTGGATAATCCTTGCAAACAGAGAATCAAAGACTCAATCTGCTTCAAGGCTTGTGGATAGATGATAGATGTTGATGATGAAACTTTGCTAAAGAGCTATGGATTGCTCAGAAGCTGTTTTGCTACTCAAAGACACAGAATCACCCTGTATTGTCTAAGATGGATTCACAAGGAATTCCTTCCTTTAAGTGAGGTCAATGTTCTTAAGCTGAACAGAGAAAGCAAGAGACAAAGCAAGCAAAGCTGCTGTAAAATTAATAGATTCCAAGTTGGGTCTCTCTTGGCTGCTGCCGTGAGTTTTTAAAACAAAAACAAGGTCTAACCTAACCAATTTGGTTAGCCAAAAACGAAATCCCCTTCTAATCCCAATTAAAATTGGTTTACTAATCCTAATTGTCTTTGGTTTGAATTAAATGAAAACCAATAAAAGCCAAATAAACCCAGCCCAATTACATTGCAATTAAATTAAACCAACAGGCTGGTTTATCTTGGTTCTCTCCTTCTGATCCATCTCCCACGATTTTGATGAAGTGTAGGAGACTCTCCTCTTGTGCTCTCAGCCTTGATCTGGTTACTGGTCCATTCCACAAGCTAGCTAGCTCATCTGGTTCTTCTCTTCTCAGGTCCAGTTCAGGTTCATCAGCTTCAAGCTCCTCTTCTTAGTCAGGTTCAATCAGCACTTCCTCATCAGACTCACTCAGCTCTCCAATGTCTCTGGTCATGGCTACACCATCCCCTCCTCCTTTAAAAGGATTTGTCCTCAAATCCAAGCTCTGTAGGATGATAGAACCTTGATCACTCAACAACAGAGTGCATGATATGGCCTTGGGAGATATGATCACTTCTCTAATCTCTCCAGGGTCAAACACAAAGTATTGCAATCCTTCTTCATGTCTCAACAACATCTTGGAACTTTTCTCAAGGCATGTAGCTTCTAAGGTAGATGATTCCTCTACTTTGTTGAGTTTAAAGCTGTCTGCTTCTCTCCTGGATGATGCTACACATGTCCTGCACATGAACATGAGACCATGTACTCTCAGTTTATCCTTCTTCTGGTCAGGTGGTCGTGTGGTTTTGTCCCCATACTCATCCTCCAGTTCTGGCTTCTCTTTAACCACCACCAGTTCCTGTTTATCCCTTCTCAGCTTGTTCTGATCAGTTATGAAGCTGATAAAGGATGTGTTGCCTCCTGTTCTTCCTCTATGCTTACTGCAGCTAGTTAAGATCACTCCACAGTGTAACCTGATCGGTATAGAACTTCTGGAGTGTCGAGTGAGATAAGTCAGGGTGTTCCAGGTCCATGTGTGGGTCTTTCATCACTGCTAAGGTCACTGAATAAGAAGGTTAAAGCACGAGGTGGTTAAAGAGCATCACAAAATAAGGTCCTGATTCCCACAATAGTTTTTTGACTGACTCGATCCTAAAAAATGACTCGATAAAAACATTAAAATGACACAAGGACTGACTCAAAAAGCACACAAGCGAAATAGTACAATCGCTCCCCCAGACTTAGTTCACACCATCCCTGGTTGTGAAAATAAATCAGAGGAAACTCCAAACAGAAGCAAATAACACAAATAATAAATAGTTCAGATGGATAAGACAAGGGATAGAAATAGTTCTTTCGGACTCAGTCTGAATCGCCGCTACCGGAGTGACCAGCTGTCCTCCTGTTCCGCGGCAGTCTCTCTGCTCCAGTCGATGTTCCCGCGTGTTCCTTGCCTGGGCGCCTTGTTCTCTGCGGCGTACGCTCTTCCTGCGCTCCGATGCAGCCGCCTGTGATCGCCTTGAGTATCCTCTTCATGAGGCTGTTGTTCTTCTTCTGGGAATCAACCATCCAGCGTCTGTAGGCGTGATCATCAGTCACATCTGTGAAGTCCTCCAAGTCATACTCACCATCAGCCGGTGGAGTCACATGCTCCACATCATCCATGTCTTCATCATCGTGCTGAACCGGCGCCTTCGGATCATCGCAGAGGTGCTCTTCATCGAGTGAGAACACAATGTTCTCCAGGGATAAGAAGTCAGTGAACCCTGGCATAGGGAGCTTGCAGTACAGAGGGTTGCCTTCTTTATCCTGGAATTTGTAGGTGTTCTCGTCGCGCAAGATGTGGCATGCGATCAGGTAAGGAGTATCGATGTACTCTATCTCAGAGACCACCTTGTAAGAGCTGAGGTTGATGTTGAAGTGCTGGAACAAAGGTGTGAGCAGACTGCCGCATCGATCCTTCTTATCGTTGGTCCTGATCAAGGCGTCTCTGCGATCAGCGAACATGGAGATGAGATGGAACCCTGGGTTGGTCTTGACTTCCTGGATCGGGGTGATGTTCTCTCTGCGCATCTCGTCCTCAAGTCCAGTGTAGAGAACCTGAAGCTCTCCATTCGTGATCTTGGAGGTGTACTCCTTCGCGAACAGGACATTGGAGACGATCTTGGCAATGATCCGGATAGCAGGGTTCCGGATCTGCGATTGATAGGCCTTGCGAGAGGTGAACTTGCCGGCTGCGATGAGATCCCAAAAGGTGTCGGCAGGCTTGAACTTCTTTTCCACTGAAACCCCCTTTGGCGTGTCTGTAATCTCGAATAGCGCGTTCAGATCGTTGAGAGAGATGGTGCAGAACTTGCCATCAGCCATGAAGGAGAAGGAGCAGTTCTCGTACGTAGGCGCAGTGGGGTTCTGGTAAGTGATCCTGCACGTCGCGGGCACTTGCCTGACCAAGTCTGGGTATAGAACCTGGAACTGGTAGCAGAGAGGCATAAACCCCATAGCTTGCATCGTGTCGAACACCTCAGTGTCAAGGCCTAGAGCGCCTAGTGTTTGCTGGTGCACGAACCACGTGGGCAGGATATCCGCCAGGAGGAGCCTGTTGTATATCGCTGCCGACTCCTTGTCCCATCCTTCAACGTTGAAGTCTAGGAGCTTCAGATCATTGAGGTCGATCGGCGCGCCCTCATTCTTGTTCGGCCATGGGTAACCCGGTGGAGCACTCACGGCTGGAGAAGCTGTGTTCTTGGCTGTTCTAGCGTTTCGCATCTTGGGAGGCATCTGGGAACAATCGGCGGAACAACCGCTGGAGTGCTCCCCTGGAGTGATCTCGAATTTTCTTGATTTTTTTTTTTTTTCAACCTGCAAGTTAGTTCCTAGAAAGATAAAGACAAAAAGAAAACAATATTTACACTCACCAGTGGGTTGCCTCCCACCAAGCGCTTGTTTTCTGTCACTAGCTTGACTTCAATGAGCTGATTAGGCTTGTGGGGGATCGCTTAAGGGTATCTCTACACCTTCAGCGATTGTTGTGTCAGCAAGATATGGCTTGAGACGCTGACCATTGACAACAAAATCTCCTCCTCTTGTGTCCAGCAACACAACAGCTCCATAAGGGCGAACCTCCTTGATGGTGAAGGGTCCAGACCATCTAGATTTAAGCTTTCCAGGGAACAGCTTAACTCGTGAATTGAAGAGTAAGACCTGATCGTTCGGAGCAAAGCTTCTGCTGATGATCCGCTTGTCGTGGAACGCCTTGGTCTTTTCCTTGTAGATCTTAGAACTCTCATAAGCCAGATGCCTGATCTCCTCCAACTCGTGGATCTGAATGGTTCGCCTCTCCTTGGCGGGTTTGATGTCGAAGTTGAGTAGTTTGACAGCCCAAGCGGCCTTGTACTCTAGCTCAACAGGTAGGTGGCACGCCTTGCCATAGACCAAATGATAGGGAGTGGTCCCTAGAGGGGTCTTATAGGCTGTTCTGTACGCCCAGAGAGCATCGTCAAGCTTAAGGGACCAGTCCTTGCGGGTTGTGTTTACAGTTTTCTGCAGAATGTTCTTGATCTCTCTGTTGGAAACTTCCACTTGACCACTTGTTTGAGGATGATAGGCGGTTGCAACCTTGTGTTTGACACCATTCTTGCTCAGCAACCCTTGGAACAACTTGTTGATAAAGTGAGTTCCACCATCGCTTATAACCACTCTAGGCACTCCAAATCTCGGAAAGATAATGGAGGTGAACATCTTGACTACAACTCGCGCATCGTTGGTTGGGCTAGCAATCGCTTCTACCCACTTGGAGACATAGTCCACAGCAACTAGGATGTACTCGTTCTTGTGAGAGACTGGGAATGGTCCCATGAAATCGATCCCCCAGCAATCGAACACTTCAACTTCCAAGATGTAGTTCTGGGGCATCTCATTTCGCTTGCTTATACTCCCCATCCTTTGGCATGAATTGCATCGAGATATGAAGGCGTGAGCATCTCTGAACATAGTGGGCCACCAGAAACCGGCTTGGAGGATCTTGGAAACAGTCTTGAAGGTGGCAAAGTGACCAGCATAAGAGGAACCATGGCAGTGGTGAAGGATCCCTGGAATATCAGCCTCTGGAACACATCTTCTGAAGATCCCATCCTTGCCTTGCCGATAGAGATATGGCTCATCCCAGAAGTAGTGCGTCGCCTCCCTTAGAAATTTCCTCTTCTCATTCCCAGTGAACCTCAAAGGCTCTTTCTCAGCTGCCAAGAAGTTGGCAATCTCAGCAAACCATGGAAGGTTCGGGTACTCTTTCTGGATCACTGCAATGAATGCTCCTTCTATGCGGGAACAGTCCTTGACGGCAGGTGACGACTGCTCCATGTTGCGCAGACCAATCGCATTGATGTACTCCATCGGTTGTTCCTCATCAAGAACTGTCTCATCTGACACTTTCATCCTGGAGAGATGATCTGCTACTCCATTATCAACCCCCTTCTTGTCTCTTATCTCCAGATCAAACTCCTGGAGCAAAAGAATCCACCTTAAGAGTCGCGGTTTAGCATCCTTCTTCGTGAGTAGGTACTTGAGAGCTGCATGGTCTGTGTGCACAATCACCTTTGATCCAACCAGATAGGATCTGAACTTCTCGAAAGCGAACACGATGGCAAGGAGCTCCTTCTCTGTGGTTGCGTATCGGCACTGAGCTTCGTCCAAGGTTCTGCTTGCATAGTAGATTACGTGAAGCTTCTTGTCCTTACGCTGTCCAAGGACTGCTCCCACTGCAAAATCACTTGCATCTTTCATGATCTCAAAAGGAAGATCCCAGTCTGGAGGTTGGACAACTGGTGCACTGACTAGGGCTCCCTTGATCGTGTGGAATGCGGCTAAGCAGTCGCTGTCAAAGGAAAACTGAGCTTCCTTGCAGAGCAGCCGAGTGAGTGGTCTCGCGATCTTAGAGAAGTCCTGGATGAACCTCCTATAGAAACCAGCGTGTCCCAAGAAACTCCTGATTCCCTTCACTGAAGTTGGTGGTTGCAGACTCATCATGACCTCGATCTTGGCCTTGTCCACCTCAATGCCTTTCTCTGATATCTTGTGTCCCAGAACAATCCCATCTCTGACCATGAAGTGGCATTTCTCCCAGTTCAGCACCAGATGCTTCTCCTCGCATCGCTTCAGCACCCTGCACAAATTTGACAAACAGACATGAAAGGAGCTTCCATAGACGCTGAAATCGTCCATGAAAACCTCCATTATGTCTTCGATCAGATCAGTAAAAATCGACATCATGCATCGCTGGAAGGTCGCTGGAGCATTGCACAAGCCGAAGGGCATCCTCCTGTATGCATATGTTCCATAAGGGCATGTAAACGTCGTCTTCTCCTGATCATCTGGGTGGATGGGAATCTGAAAGAAACCTGAATAACCATCTAAAAAGCAGTAGTAAGGATGGTTAGCCAATCTCTCAAGCATTTGATCAATAAAAGGAAGTGGGAAGTGATCCTTACGAGTCGCAGCATTCAACTTACGAAAATCAATGCACATGCGATGACCAGTAACTGTTCTAGTGGGGATCAATTCATTCTTTTCATTGGTTATCACAGTGATCCCACCTTTCTTAGGTACTACATGCACAGGACTAACCCACTTACTATCAGAGATCGCATAGATCACACCTGCTTCTAGAAGTTTCATTATCTCTTTCTTAACAACATCTTTTAGATTCGGGTTTAACCTCCTCTGATGTTCTACAGAAGTCATCGATTCATCTTCCAGGTGTATTCTATGCATGCACAGATCAGGTGAAATGCCAGGTATGTCAGCTAGAGAATAACCTAAAGCCTTACGATACTTTCTCAGCTCACACAAAAGCAGAGCAGTCTCTGCATTGTTCAGGTCAGCATTCACAATGACTGGGTAAGTGGAGTTGGGTCCAAGAAATGCATACCTGAGTCCCTTGGGAAGGGATTTGAGCTCTACCTTTGGAGCTTTCAGCTCGCTCCATGAGTCATTGTTCTGAGCTGCCAGAACTGACGGGTTCTGAGGCGCGGTTGTTCCAGTTGTTGTGCCGGACTCACTGTTCTCCCCCAGACTTAGATTCGCCACCATTCTCTCAATACTCCTAGCTGAATCCAGGAATTTGGCATAGGCATCAGCATCAACACTCTCTAGACTCTGCTCGGATTCAGCTCTGACTAAGGCAAGTTCAAGCGGATCCTCGGTAAGAATCTCCTCGATCATTCCCTCATGCGGCTCTAATGGATCACCTTCTTCTTGAACAGTGAAAGTCTGTCCATCCAGCATCGGTTTCTTGAGCATCTGATCCATCTCAAATTTCATCACAATATCTCCAAGGTGGAGATCAATATTCCCTTGTCGGACATCAATGATAGCTCCAACAGTGCAGAGGAATGGTCTGCCTAGGATCAGGGGGTCATTGGAGTCGTCCTCAACTTCCAGAACAACGAAATCAGCAGGAACAATGGTGTTTCCAACCAGGACTTGAAGATCTTCTAGGATCCCAACTGGAGACTTAACAGATCGATCAGCAAACACTAGGGACATCCTGGTAGGCTTGAAGTCTGAGTATCCAAGGCGCTTAGCCACAGTGTATGGCATGAGGTTTATGCTCGACCCTAGATCGACCAATGAGCATGAGAAAAGTGTTCTCCCAATCTGAACCGAGAGAACAAACTTTCCCGGATCACCCATCTTCTTGATCCTTCTGTTCTGGAGCACCGCGCTGCACTCCTTAGAAACAATCATGAACTCACTGTCATCAGATATCTTCCCAGAGATCAGTCCCTTGACAAAGCTACGCATGGATGGTATCATCTGGATCGCACTCATTAGAGGGAGTTTGACAGTTAGGTCTTCTATCATCTTCCTACACTTCATCTCTTCCTTATCCTTGCGTGTAGCCTTAGCTGGAACAGGGTAAGGAACCTTCGGTACATACTGACGAGCAGGAGAAGGTGCTGCAGTCGGTGGAACAACCCCAGCGGGTCGCTCTGCTTCAGTCGGAGCAGTCTCAGTAGGTTGTTCTGCATCATCCTCATCCGTGGGTACAGCTTTAGATGGTTGATCCGACTCCTTCTGCTTCCCTTTCTCAGCCGATGTGAATCTCCTGGGGTCTAGGTCAGGCAGTTGCTTTCCACTCCTCAACCCTACTGCATTGCACTCCTTGGGGTTCTTGTCTGTTTTTCCAGGGAGAGTTCATTGCTGTCTCTTCACATTCTCAGCAGTCTGAGCAATCTGAATATCCATCTGTCTCATATGGCTTGAGACATTGTCGTACTTCGCACTCAGGTCATTGAACATATGATTCATCCTGGTGTTGATGTCGTTTGTGACCTGGTTCAGTGCTTTCCCTTGGATCTGCTGCCCTTGGAGCAGTTGGCTCATCATATTGGCGAGGCTCTTCATGTCATCATTCGGAGCAGTCTGAGTCGGTTGTGCAGCTTGCTGATTAACCGGCTGTTTCTGGTTGTGGAATTGGGCATTCTGAGCTGGGTTGAGGACAAAGGTTCTTCCCTGATTGCCATAGGGCCTTTGGTATCCACTGTTCTGACCCTGGGTTCCTTGAGCCTTATCGTCTGGTTTAGGGGCGTTGAACAGGTGGGGATTGTTCCTCACGTTTGGGTTCGGGTGATAGTTCTTGAACTGCCATGCTTGCCCATTCACATAGCTCACTTCATGCTGATCCTCAGCCGACTGACCTGCCTCTGATGTGCCTTCCGCGGTAGCTTTATCCTGAGGGGATTCTTCCATGATGAAGACCTGGTTCTGGTTACTCTTGATCAGCTGATCGACCTTAGCAGAGAGCTCATCAATCTTGCTGTTGTCGATGCTCTTCACCTTCTGAGTGCGATCAGTCTCGCGGTTATTGTCAGCTGAGCTTGAGGCCATGTTCTCAATCAACTCGAATGCACCCTGAGTGGACTGAGTCATGAAATCTCCCTTACTGGCTGAATTCAAAGCGTTCCTGTACTCCCAGCCTACTCCATCGTAGAACACTCCCAGCAGATAATCTTCCTCAAAACCGTGATGTGGGCACTCTCTGCGGTAGACATTGAATCGCTCCCAAGCATCGCAGAACGGCTCGTCCACCAGCTGTTTGAAGGTCACGATTTTCTGTCTCAGAGCTGCCGTCTTCGATTTCGTGTAGAAGTGGCTTAAGAAGGCCTCTCGGACTTGTTCCCAAGTAGTGAGTGATCCTGTGGGTAGTGAATCAAGCCAGCGAGCAGCTTTCCCATCAAGAGAGAAAGGGAACAGAGTACACTTGATGTAATCGGGTGGTACTCCGTTCGCTTTAGTGAAACCACACATCTTCTCAAAGTGCTCGATGTGGTCCATCGGTATCTCAGCAGGAAGTCCATTGAAGATCTTCCTTTGCACTAGACTTATCAAGGCTGGCTTGATCTCGAAGTCTTGCCTAGTGCACGGTGGAGGGGTTATGGCAGATCGCGTAGCAGGCAGATTACGCAGCAAGTTTCTCTGCCCGATCTGGACCACTTCCTCCTGTTGGTTCTGCTGGTTCGCAGCATTCAGAGCAGCTTGCTCGGCAGCAGCTTGCTGCGTTTGGATCGTTTGCTGCATCTGCTGCATTTGCTGTTGCATAAGTGCAATTGCAGCAGTGAGATCATCTGCATGATCACCCATGTTGGTGTTCGTTGATCTCGGCTGTTGACGGTTCTGTCGTTCCAATCTCGCTAGTTCTTCGTTAGTAAGCTGATGCAATGGTCCTTGTGCGTTGCTCCGAGTATGTCTACTGGTCATGCACCTGGATCATCAGCTGAAACAAAGAAAATAAAACGAGTTAGATATCTTAGACTAGATATGAAACCGAAAATTAGAGGTAAAAAATCTGGTCCCCGTCGCAACGGCGCCAAAACTTGATACACTAAAAATGAATCCTTGCTACTGCCAAGTTAACAGTTGCAATTGTAGTATTTGAGATTCAAATCCAGAGGACCAGTCTACACTCTAGTTCTATGAGTTCCGAAATCAAGCTAAGAAGAAAATAGATATTTGGTTTAAAGAGGTGACGTAGAGAACAAGTAAAAAGCACAAGTGATGAATTCAAATTAAAAGGAGTTAATCTAGGATGAATGCGAGTGATCTCAATCGGACCGAGCAGCTATTCAGGTTCGATGCAGTTCTATCTAGAACTCGGAGAACAGGCTAGAACAACACACTGTCGTGTAGTTGATCCTTTCACCGATCAGACCCAGCTCCTAAGATGTCGCTTGGTCTGAGATCTGATGGTGAACCTTAATGAATGACTCCGATCTGTTCACAATGCACCTTAACATCTACTTTCGTGTGGCTAAGGATGCAGTGCTCATTCATACAGGATCTAGCAACCTATTACACTTTTGATGCACATATTTACTTGGGATCAAACGCTAGATGATCAGTTTAACGCAGGCATGAAACAATGAATGAATGAAGATTTACTAATTGATAACCTATCTATGCTCAGTCGCGAATGCACTCTATCACCCTAGATCAACAGTCGACTACTCAATCATGATGCAGAAAAGAACAACAGATGAAACTGAAATACTCATGATCAGATTAAGAAGAAATAAACTAGGGTTCAGGTTGTTCTCTCGAGTGAGATGAGAGCCTTCTCCCTTACAAAAGCTTGAATCCAAAATATGAAACTTGTCTCTAGAAAAAACTAGCGTAAGAAGTAAAAGAAAATAGATAGGTGGCGTTTTTATATGGAGGCGCCAATCAGAAGAAAAGAGATTAGGGCATCAGGGCTTTAATTCCCGAAATAGGAGTTTCCATATTCGTCTGGAACAATCTCCGGATCACTCCGTCTGCTTGTTCTGCTTGCGATAGAACAGTCTCGGGACTGTTCTCTTGAGTGTTCTCCGCAGGAATGCTCCAAAATGACTTCTTTTCATCAGGCACCTTCTCTTCTTCCTTCTACCAACTCCAGACCTGTAAAAGGTCAAAAAGGACTAGACTGACACGAATTAGTGACTAGAAAGAAATGAAAACATATATACAATGATGTTAAAAACACCACATATCAGTGAGTGATTTCCAAGCTATCATCATCACCTCCGGACCTTTCTGGTGCTGGTGTTGTTTCTTGGACACCGGTTGACCTCTCACTAGGTATCCTGATGCCAAGGCTTTCCATAACCTTCTTGAGATTGCTGGCTCTATCTGAAGCAGATTGAGATAGATTTTCCAAATCCTCCCAATTCCTCCCATCATAGTAACCCTTGGATTCAATGAACTTCACATCCCTTGAGATTAAGACCCTCCTGGTCTCTGGTACAAAGCACTTATACCCCTTCTGATGAGGAGAATATCCAATAAACACTGCTCTAGTACTCTTTGGTGCCAGTTTATCTCGTTGTTTTCCTGGAACAAAGACAAAGCAAAGGCAACCAAACACACGCATATGTTCAATAGAAGGTTTAGTGTGATTCAGTACCTCATAAGGAGATTGATCCTTCAGAACTTTGGTGGGAGTTCTATTGATCAAATAACAAGCTGTTGAGACAGCATCACTCCAGAAACGTTTAGGCATACTGGTGTGGAACATCATACTCCTAGCTACCTCCATGAGATGCCGGTTTTTCCTCTCAGCTACACCATTTTGTTGTGGAGTGTATGGACAGCTAGTTTGATGGATCATCCCATGTTTGGCTAAGTGTTGTTTGAATGCATTGCTTGTATATTCCCCTCCATTATCTGATCTCAATATCTTTATCTTGGCATTAAAATGATTAGTGACATAATTTTGAAAGTTTATGAAAGCTTCTAAGACTCTATCTTTGGATGGCAATAATGTGATCCATGTGTACTTAGACTTCTCATCTATAAATGTGACGAAATATTTGTGATGCTCTCTAGAAACACATGGTGCGGTCCAAACATCAGAGTGAATCAAATCAAAACAACTTTCATAAATTTTACTTGAACTAGGGAACACTGTTTTGCAATGTTTCCCTAAGATACAAGCTTCACAATCAGTTTTAAAGGAAATACTAGGCAACATGATGTTCAAAGCACGAGAATGAGGATGACCTAATCTAGCATGCCACAATACATCTTTAGGTAAATCAGAAACAGAATTTAAAGCAGAAGATAAATCGGCTGATGACTTGGTGTCTTCAAGCAAGTACAAGTCTCCCTTAGTCACACCATTGCCAAGCAACCTACTAGTCTCAATATCCTGAAAGTACACTTGGTTAGGAGTGAATGTAACACTGCAATTTAAATCATTAGTCACTCTTTTCACAGATAACAAGTTAGAGGCAAAGCTAGGCATATAAAGAGCTTTTGAATCCTTGTTAAACAACTTAAGATCTCCTATGCCTTTAATTGGTATCTTATCTCCATTAGCTATCATCACATCTCCTAGAGCAGGAACAATGTTTTTAATTAAGCTCACATCACTAATCATGTGATGACTTGCTCCTGAATCAATAACTAGTGGTTTCATCAATTTGGAACTAGTTAAAGCATTCATAGAGACATTACTCATAAGCGCATGGAGGGATGTACCAAGAGTGTTACCGGAGTTATCTTTGAGAATTTTGATGAGAGCTTCAATGTCAGAGCGCCTGATAGTCTCATCTTGAGTGTTCCTCATGGTTGAGGTGGTTGAACTGGAAGCTACAGCCTTCTCTCCTCCATTTCCTGCTCCGGGTTCACCCATGTCGCCTGAGTAGTTAGCTCTTGCTTCATTGGTGCCAGTCCGGAACTTCTGTGGCTTCAAATGAGGATGAAGCAACCAGCACTTATCTTTCCCATGCCCCTTTTTCTTGCAGTGGTCACACACCCACACCTTCTTGTCTTCAGGTTTGAAGTAGCCTTTGTTAGCAACACCTTCTGCTTGGTTTGCTATTACCAGGTCTTTCTTCCCTCCAAAGAGACCAACGGAGCCTTGCTCCTTTTGGATCTGAGCACACACCTCATCCAGAGATGGGAGACTCACTCCCCTCAGTATGTGCTTGATCAATTCATTGTACCCGGGGTTAAGAGAGAATAGAAAGGCAAAGACCTTATCTTGCTCTCTCCTCTCATTTAGTACATCCGGGTCAAGGGTAGCTGGTCTCAACATCTCCAGCTCTGCCCATAGAGATCTGAACTTCCCAAAGTGTTTATCAAACTCAGTATCCTCTTGACACAGGTTGTTGATAGCCCTCTTGATTTCAAACACTCGGTTAATGTTGGATACATTACCAAACACCTTTTGGAGTGTATCCCATAGCTCTTTTGAAGTCTCACAGTAGGCGTAAGACTCCAAGATTGATGCCTCAAGGCTGTGTTGAATGATAGACAAGACAAGGAGATCCTCTTGAACTCGCTTCTTGTCATCAGCTTCAGCTTGCACCACTTCTTTGCCATCCTCTCCTAGGACAGTCTTCTTCTTGTTGTTCCTGCCTTCTTCCACCACCTCCCAGAGTCCTCTGCCTCCAAGGGCGGTTTTAGTTAGCCTTGCCCAGTGTAGATAGTTAGCTCCCTTAAGAGTAACTGGAATGGTCACCATTCGTGAGTGTTCACCAGTAGAATCCATCAAGAACAAGGAGTTTTGAGTAAAAGAAGAACTTTGCTATTTTTGACAAATTCTGGAACAGAAAAGGAAGAACACCTCAAGAACAAGATGAACTTTACCCAAAATAGAAATGAAAAATCAAAGTGTTTGCGGAAGAAATAGGTTTCAGGAGCTTAAAGCTCTGATACCATGTGAGAATTGATAGTTTTAGAGAATCAAAGAGAGAAAAGTTGTAGCATTGTGACAAGTAAGAGAGTTGGTGAGAGAGTGAGAGACAAAGAGAATGTAAACTCTTTCCTTTATTAATATGTTTATGGGAACAGTCCCATATATAGGCACATTACAAGCTTATGTCGACATGAAGGAAATAATAAACAAGAGAAGACTAAACAAATGAATAAGCTAAGTAAGAACAAGACAAGGTTGGATCAGAGCAGACTGCGCAGATCAGTGGTCCCGGATACTGACCTATCCTCAACGTCTCTCTTTGACTTGAACCCTTAACCAATCATGTGACTGATCCTCCAACGTCTCTCTTGATCCAACATTGCAAATATCTTCTCTTGATCACAACATGGCGAGTTTACTCTTCCAAGAATTGCCTTGCACTCCACTTTAACTTCATGTGTACGGATAGACTTGTGTTTCAAGGTATCTCAGCCTTTGCTTATTTCAAACTTGTCTGGTTCCCTCTTGCCTCTTATCACTTCTACTCAAACTTTATTGCTTCATCTCAACAACAACTCCTATGAGATTTATTAGACTTCCTGGTTATTCTCCACTGATTAGTGGTTCCCAATCAAGCTTCTTATATTGGTTTCATCCTGGTTTGATAAGAATCATGAAGATATTGCCATATGTCCGAACAGGCTAATCTGGAATCATCTGGATAGAAAGTGGGATATTCTTCTTACTCACAACTCCTATGAGATTTATTCAACTTCCTGGTTATTCTCCACTGATTAGTGGTTCCAAATAAAGCTTCTTAGATCGTTGTTCATCCTGGTTTGATAAGAATCATGAAGATAATGGCATATGTCCGAACAGGCTAATCTGGAATCATCTGGATAGAAGGTGGGATATCTTCTTGCTCACAACACTTATGAGATTTATTCAACTTCCTGGTTATTCTCCACTGATTAGTGGTTCCAAATAAAGCTTCTTAGATCGTGGTTCATCCTGGTTTGATAAGAATCATGAAGATATTGCCATATGTCCGAACAGGCTAATCTGGAATCATCTGGATAAAAAGTGGGATATCTTCTTACTCACAACTCCTATGAGATTTATTCAACTTCCTGGTTATTCTCCACTGATTAGTGGTTCCAAATAAAGCTTCTTAGATCGTGGTTCATCCTGGTTTGATAAGAATCATGAAGATAATGGCATATGTCCGAACAGGCTAATCTGGAATCATCTGGATAGAAAGTGGGATATCTTCTTACTCACAACTCCTATGAGATTTATTCAACTTCCTGGTTATTCTCCACTGATTAGTGGTTCCCAATAAAGCTTCTTAGATATGGTTCATCCTGGTTTGATAAGAATCATGAAGATATGCCATATGTCCGAACAGGCTAATCTGGAATCATCTGGATAGAAAGTGGGATATCTTCTTACTCACAAACTCCTATGAGATTTATTCAACTTCCTGGTTATTCTCCACTGATTAGTGGTTCCAAATAAAGCTTCTTAGATCGTGGTTCATCCTGGTTTGATAAGAATCATGAAGATAATGGCATATGTCCGAACAGGCTAATCTGGAATCATCTGGATAGAAGGTGGGATATCTTCTTGCTCACACACTTATGAGATTTATTCAACTTCCTGGTTATTCTCCACTGATTAGTGGTTCCAAAAAAGCTTCTTAGATCGTGGTTCATCCTGGTTTGATAAGAATCATGAAGATATTGCCATATGTCCGAACAGGCTAATCTGGAATCATCTGGATAGAAAGTGGGATATCTTCTTACTCACAACTCCTATGAGATTTATTCAACTTCCTGGTTATTCTCCACTGATTAGTGGTTCCAAATAAAGCTTCTTAGATCGTGGTTCATCCTGGTTTGATAAGAATCATGAAGATATTGGCATATGTCCGAACAGGCTAATCTGGAATCATCTGGATAGAAAGTGGGATATCTTCTTACTCACAACTCCTATGAGATTTATTCAACTTCCTGGTTATTCTCCACTGATTAGTGGTTCCAAATAAAGCTTCTTAGATCGTGGTTCATCCTGGTTTGATAAGAATCATGAAGATAATGGCATATGTCCGAACAGGCTAATCTGGAATCATCTGGATAGAAGGTGGGATATCTTCTTGCTCACAACACTTATGAGATTTATTCAACTTCCTGGTTATTCTCCACTGATTAGTGGTTCCAAATAAAGCTTCTTAGATCGTGGTTCATCCTGGTTTGATAAGAATCATGAAGATAATGGCATATGTCCGAACAGGCTAATCTGGAATCATCTGGATAGAAAGTGGGATATCTTCTTGCTCACAACTCTTATGAGATTTATTCAACTTCCTGGTTATTCTCCACTGATTAGTGGTTCCAAATAAAGCTTCTTAGATCGTGGTTCATCCTGGTTTGATAAGAATCATGAAGATAATGGCATATGTCCGAACAGGCTAATCTGGAATCATCTGGATAGAAAGTGGGATATCTTACTCACAACTCCTATGAGATTTATTCAACTTCCTGGTTATTCTCCACTGATTAGTGGTTCCAAATCAAGCTTCTTATATATTGGTTCATCCTGGTTGATAAGAATCATGAAGATATTGCCATATGTCCGAACAGGCTAATCTGGAATCATCTGGATAGAAAGTGGGATATCTTCTTACTCACAACTCCTATGAGATTTATTCAACTTCCTGGTTATTCTCCACTGATTAGTGGTTCCAAATAAAGCTTCTTAGATCGTGGTCATCCTGGTTTGATAAGAATCATGAAGATAATGGCATATGTCCGAACAGGCTAATCTGGAATCATCTGGATAGAAGGTGGGATATCTTCTTGCTCACAACACTTATGAGATTTATTCAACTTCCTGGTTATTCTCCACTGATTAGTGGTTCCAAATAAAGCTTCTTAGATCGTGGTTCATCCTGGTTTGATAAGAATCATGAAGATAATGGCATATGTCCGAACAGGCTAATCTGGAATCATCTGGATAGAAAGTGGGATATCTTCTTACTCACAACCCTATGAGATTTATTCAACTTCCTGGTTATTCTCCACTGATTAGTGGTTCCAAATAAAGCTTCTTAGATCGTGGTTCATCCTGGTTTGATAAGAATCATGAAGATATGGCATATGTCCGAACAGGCTAATCTGGAATCATCTGGATAGAAAGTGGGATATCTTCTTACTCACAACTCCTATGAGATTTATTCAACTTCCTGGTTATTCTCCACTGATTAGTGGTTCCAAATAAAGCTTCTTAGATCGTGGTTCATCCTGGTTTGATAAGAATCATGAAGATAATGGCATATGTCCGAACAGGCTAATCTGGAATCATCTGGATAGAAAGTGGGATATCTTCTTACTCACAACTCTTATGAGATTTATTCAACTTCCTGGTTATTCTCCACTGATTAGTGGTTCCAAATAAAGCTTCTTAGATCGTGGTTCATCCTGGTTTGATAAGAATCATGAAGATATGGCATATGTCCGAACAGGCTAATCTGGAATCATCTGGATAGAAAGGTGGGATATCTGTTGCTCACAACACTTATGAGATTTATTCAACTTCCTGGTTATTCTCCACTGATTAGTGGTTCCAAATAAAGCTTCTTAGATCGTGGTTCATGTTGAACTG